>NC_053026.1:44217607-44431067 GCF_003073215.2 Triticum urartu | reverse complement strand
ATACGTCTCCAACGTATCTATAATTTTTGATTGCTCCATGCTATATTATCTACTGTTTTGGACTACATTGGGCTTTATTTTCCACTTCTATATTATTTTTGGGACTAACCTATTAACCGGAGGCCCAACCCAGAATTGTTGTTTTTGCCTATTTCAGTGTTTCGGAGAAACAGAATATCAAACGGAGTCCAAACGGAATAAATCCTTCGGGAACGTGATTTTATCGTCAGATAAGACCCAGGAGACTTGGACCCTCCATCAAGAAAGCCATGAGGAGGTCACGAGGGTGGAGGGCGCGCCCCCCTGCCTCGTGGGCCCCTCGAAGCTCCACCGACGTACTCCTTCATCCTATATATACCTACGTACCCCCAAACGATCGGGGACGGATCCAAAAACCTAATTCCACTGCTGCAACTTTCTGTATCCACGAGATCCCATCTTGGGGCCTGTTCCGGAGCTCCGCCGGAAGGGGGATCGATCACGGAGGGCTTTTACATCATCATCCAAGCCTCTCCGATGAAGTGTGAGTAGTTTACCTTAGACCTTCGGGTCCATAGTTAGTAACTATAAAAGAGAAGGGGAACGGAAAAAGAGGGCGAATAAAACGGCAAGGGTGAAGTGGGGGGAGAGGAAAACGAGAGGCAAATGGCAAATAATGTAATACGAGGGATAAGAGTTTGTGATGGGTACTTGGTATGTCTTGACTTGTGCATAGATCTCCCCGACAACGGCGCCAGAAATCCTTCTTGCTACCTCTTGAGCACTGCGTTGGTTTTCCCTTGAAGAGGAAAGGGTGATGCAGCAAAGTAGCGGAAGTATTTCCCTCGGTTTTTGGGAACCAAGGTATCAATCCAGTAGGAGACTACAAGCAAGTCCCTTGTACCTACACAAACAAATAAGAACCTCGCAACCAACGTGATAAAGGGGTTGTCAATCCCTTCACAGTCACTTACAAGAGTGAGATCTGATAGAGATAATAATAATAAGATAAATATTTTTGGTATTTTTATGATATAGATTGGAAAATAAAGATTGCAAAATAAATGGTAATAGAAATAGCTTGTTGACGGGAGATTAATATAAAGGAGAATAGACCCGGGGGCCATAGGTTTCACTAGTGGCTTCTCTCAAGATAGCATAAGTATTATGGTGGGTGAACAAATTACTGTCGAGCAATTGATAGAAAAGTGCATAATTATGAGAATATCTAGGCATGCTCATGTATATAGGCATCACGTCCGTGCCAAGTAGACCGAAACGATTCTGCATCTACTACTATTACTCCACACATTGACAGCTATCCAGCATGCATCTAGAGTATTAAGTTCACAAGAACAGAGTAACGCATTAGGAAAGACGACATGATGTAGAGGGATAAACTCAAGCAATGTGATCCATCTTTTTATCCTCGATGGCAATGATACGTCTCCAACGTATCTATAATTTTTGATTGATCCATGCTATACTATCTACTGTTTTGGACTATATTGGGCTTTATTTTCCACTTTTATATTAATTTTGGGACTAACCTATTAACCGGAGGCCCAACCCAGAATTGCTGTTTTTTTTGCCTATTTCAGTGTTTTGGAGAAACATAATATCAAACGAAGTCCAAACAGAATAAAACCTTTGGGAACGTGATTTTCTCATCAGATAAGACCCAGGAGACTTGGACCCTCCGTCAAGAAAGCCACGAGGCGGTCACGAGGGTGGAGGGCGCCCCCCTAGGGCGCGCCCCTGCCTCATGGGCCCCTCGAAGCTCCACCGACGTACTCCTTCCTCCTATATATACCTACATACCCCCAAACGATCGGGGACGGAGCCAAAAACCTAATTGCACCGCCGCAACTTTCTGTATCCACGAGATCCCATCTTGGGGCCTGTTCCGGAGCTCCGTCGGAAGGGGAATCGATCACGGAGGGCTTTACATCATCATCCAAGCCTCTCCGATGAAGTGTGAGTAGTTTACCTCAGACCTTCGGGTCCATAGTTAGTAGCTAGATGGCTTCTTCTCTCTTTTTGGATCTCAATACAATGTTCCCCCCCTCTCTCGTGGAGATCTATTCGATGTAATCTTCTTTTTGCGGTGTGTTTGTTGAGACCGATGAATTGTGGGTTTATGATCTAGTTTATCTATGAATAATATTTGAATCTGCTCTGAATTCTTTTATGTATGATTGGTTATCTTTGCAAGTCTCTTCGAATTATCAGTTTGGTTTGGCCTACTAGATTGGTTTTTCTTGCCATGGGAGAAGTGCTTAGCTTTGGGTTCAATCTTGCGGTGTCCTTTCCCAGTGACAGAAGGGGCAGCAAGGCACGTATTCTATTGTTGCCATCGAGGATAACAAGATGGGGTTTTTATCATATTGCATGAAACTATCCCTCTACATCATGTCATCTTGCTTAAGGCGTTACTCTATTTTTAACTTAATACTCTAGATGCATGCTGGATAGCGGTCGATGAGTGGAGTAATAGTAGTAGATGCAGGCAGCAGTCAGTCTACTTGTCTCGGATGTGATGCCTATATACATGATCATACCTAGATATTCTCATAACTATGTTCAATTCTGTCAATTTCTCAACAGTAATTTGTTCACTCACCGTAGAATACTTATGCTCTTGAGAGAAGCCACTAGTGAAACCTATGGCCCCGGGTCTATTTTCATCATATCAATCTCCATCACTTTATTATTGCTCTACTTTTTACTTTGCCTTTTACTTTTCACTTTGCATCTCTATACTAAAAATACCAAAAATATTATTTATCATCTCTATCAGATCTCACTTTCGTAAGTGACCGTGAAGGGATTGACAACCCATAAGCACATTGGTTGCGTTGAGCTATTGTTTTTGTGTAGGTACGAGGGACTCGCGCGTAGCCTCCTACTGGATTCATACCTTGGTTCTCAAAAACTGAAGGAAATACTTATGCTACTTTGCTGCATCATCCTCTCCTCTTCGGGGAAATCCAACGCAGTGCTCAAGAGGTAGCAGGAAACAATACAATACGTGCCTTGCTGCCCCTGCTGTCACTGGGAAAGGACACTGCAAGATTGAACCCAAAACTGAGCATTTCTCCCATTACAGGAAAGATCAATCTAATAGGCCAAACCGAACTGATAATTCGAAGAGGCTTGCAAAGACCAATCATACATAAAAGATTTCAGAGAAGAATCAAATATTATTCATAGATAAACTTGATCATAAACCCACAATTCATCGGATCTCGACAAACACACCGCAAAAAGAGTTACATCAAATAGATCTCCAAGAAGATCAAGGAGAACATTGTATTGAGATCCAAAGAGAGAGAAGAAGCCATCTAGCTTATAACTATGGACCCGCAGGTCTGAGGTAAACTACTCACACATCATCGGAGAGGCTATGGTGTTGATGTAGAAGCCCTCCTTGATCGATTCCCCCTCCGGCGGAGCACCGAAAAAGGCCCCAAGATGGGATCTGTTGGGTACAGAAGGTTGGGGCGATGGAAATAAGGTTTCGTGGTGCTCCTGGATGTTTTCGGGGTATATGGATATGGATATATATATATATGCATATATATAGGAGGAAGAAGTAGGTCGGTGGAGCCACGAGGGTGGAGGGCGCGCCCATGGGGGTAGGCGCGCCCCCTGCCTCGTGGCCTCCTTGTTGGTTTCTTGATGTCCACTCCAAGTCCCGTGGATCACGTTTGTTCCAAAAATAACTCTCCCGAAGGTTTCATTCCGTTTGGATTCCGTTTGATATTCCTTTTCTGTGAAACACTAAAATAGGCAAAAAAAACAACAATTTGCACTGGGCCTTGGGTTAGTAGGTTAGTCCCAAAAATAATATAAAAGTGTATAAATAAGCCCATTAACATCCAAAACAGGTAATATAATAGCATGGAACAATAAAAAATTATAGATACGTTGGAGACGTATCACAGATCTGCCCTATCGGGGTGGTGGAGCCGTCGGTCACTCCTGAGAAAGTCTTGGTGGGCTGCAGCTGATCATATGGTACTTGGAGGCGGTCGAACGTCTCGATGGAAAGAATATTGAGCCCTGCACCACCATCGATGAGGGTCTTGGTGATAAGGACATTGCTGATGATGGGCGAGCAAAGCATCGGGAGGGCGCCGACAGTTGCTGCACACTTGAGCTGGTCGGAGAAGCTGTAGGTGATGGTGCACTTGGACCACCTGAGCGGACGTGTTGCTTCGAGCCTGGGGTGGGCTGTGTTCACCTCGCGAGTGAACTGCTTGAAGATGTGCTGAGAGGCTGGGCCTTAGTGTCGCCCAAGATGCAGGCGATGGCGCGTGGCTCCTGGAAGCCCCCAGCCCCCTCGTCCTAGTGGTGGTCGTGGTTCCTTCTTGGTGGCGGTGATAGTGGAGGGAGGTCGGCGTTGCCCTGAGGACGGTCCTCACGAGGCTGGCCCTACCAGCGATCCTCACGAGGCTCATCTCGCCACTCCTGGCGAGGGTCACGGTCGTCCCAGCGTCCTCCACTTCGACCTCCTCCACGGCCGTAGCCTTGATCGTTGTGCTCGGGGCGTCGACCGAGGCGCCCGTCGCGGATGGCCCTGAGCTCCTGACAATCATTGGTGTTGTGACTATGTATGTTGTGGAAGACGCAGAACGGACGGCTACCCTTGGATGACTCTAGGTGGTCGCAGCCGCGTTTCATCTTTGGTTCAGCCGCGAGCACGGCCACCCCCTTGCGCTTCACATCCTTGGCCTTGGCCTTCTTGTCTTCTGGGTCAACCGCTGGGAGCTTGAGGAGGGAGAGGCACCCTTCCTCAGCTCTTGGGCACTTAGTTGCCATGTTGAACATCTCCAGAGCCGTGCACAGGTCGTCATGGATGGCGAGCTCCTCCTTCATCTTGACATCGCGGATGCCATCGGAGAACTCCGAGATGATGGCCTCGTCTGAAACCTTGGGGATCTTGAGGTGAACGCTGTTGAAGCGCTAGATGTACTTCTGTAGGGTTTCTCCTGGCTACTGCTTGATGCATCGCAGGTCACCTGCGGCAGGCGGGCGGTTGCGAGTGCCCTAGAAGTTGGCGACGAAACACTCGCGTATCTTGCTTGAGGAGGAGATCGATCCCACAGGCAGGTTCAGGAGCCGCGAGCGCGCGCCATGCTTGAGAGACATGGGAAACTAGTTCACCATGACGTTCTCGTCGTCGTTGGCCGCCTCGATGCTCAGCTCATAGAGCTGCAGGAACTCCATAGGGTCTGGGGTGCCATCATAGCGCGGAGGCGGGTCGGGCTTGAACTTGCCTGGCTATACAACACTGCATAGCTCGGGAGTGAAGGCTCGGGATCCCACGGTGGTCACGGGAGCCCGTGATGGAGGTGGAGCCTGGTCTTGGTGCTCATGCGCCGCCACAGCAGGCGGCACGCGGTCTTGACGCGGTGGTGCAGGGAGCGCTGAAGCACCTTCTTGCGGCCGCTGGACCTCCTGGCAGCCTTCTTCTTCACGCGCGGGCACCCTGCACGGCGGGTCACGCCATGGGGCCGCACGTCTCAGACCAAGGGCGACGTCCTGACGGGGAGGTGGCGGAGGTGCTCCATGGGCTACGGCACCCGCAGTGGGCGGCGGGCGAGGCAGCGAGAGGGACGATGCACGCGAGCCCCCAGCCGCGCTGACGAGCTCGGCGATGCGGTCCAGCCAGTCCTCATAGAAGTCATCGTCGGGGCGGTAGCGCAGGAGCTCGTGTGCCATGAGTAGCGCAGCCTGCGCGTCTGCCGGCCCGCGACGAGCGTGAGAAGATGAGGCAGATGGAGTCAACAACGGGGTGGTAGTGCGTCCATCTCGCCACACGGAGGGGTGCAGCAACGAAGCTTGTTGCTCGTGCCCCATCGGGCTGGTGGCGGCGTTGGCGGCAGGCGATGGAGAACGACAGGGAGGCCTACCGACAGGCGCCATCTGGGCGACGCGAGCGGCGAGAGCGGCTCGACGCTCGGCATGGGCTCGACAAGCATCAGCCATGGAGGCGGTGGAGTGGCGACGGGTCGACCGACGGAAGAGATGCTTCGACGCACCCCTACCTGGTGCGCCAAATGTCAGATCCGGGGTTCCGCAGACCCTTGAGAGGTTCGAACACTGGGGTGCATGTGAAGAACTCTCCCTTCCCACTCTGCCTGCCCAATGATTCCATGGCCTAGCTCGACGAGCCCAAGGGACAAGAGACACAACAGTTTATCCTAGTTCAGGCCACCTTGCGGTGTAATACCCTACTCCAGCTTTGTGGTGGATTTCCTAGAGGGGCTAAGGATGAACTAGTACAGTGGTTGAACAGCCTCAGGAGGTGAGGTGTTCTTGAGCTTGATGAGTTGGTGGGCGAGAGGATGATCTGAATGATCCCCCTTCTATGGTGGTGGCTAAGTCCTATTTATAGTGGCCTTGGTCCTCTTCCCAAATGCAAGGCGGGAAGGGATCCCACAACGTCCAAATTTGAAGGGAGACAACTAGTACAAGCTATCCTGACAAAAGTAGTCTTCGCTTGCAAAAGGCTCTGGTGGTGACACCGTGGTGGGCTCTGCGATGACCTTCGTCTTGACGTCCTGGAGGTCTTGGTCTTGTTGCACTGATATGGAAACCTTTGCTTGATTCCTCGGGACTTCGCATCTGCACTTGCCTCCTTAGCACCAAAGAGGAAACTGGTACACTGTGCCCGCTGGTGCCCGCCTGGCCTTGGTCGTCATGGCTCACATCATGTGAACCTCGCGAGGTGCACCTTGCCTTGATATCTCCACTCCTCAGGAACCAGCCTAGTGAGGAGCACCCCCAGGGAGGTATTGGTGTCGTCCACCTCACGAGGCTTGGCCCCTCGCGAGGGTCTTCGGTTGTTGTTGATAAAGCTGGGCCGTACCGGGCCATCGATGGAGCCAAGCTCAGGGCCGCAGGAAGGAAAGTCTAGGTACCCTCGTTCCCATGACGCCGACATTAACAAGGAATGATTATTTTGCCTTTGTCCAAACTTAACTTTCCTAACAGAGCAGCTGCTCCAATTCCTAAACATCGCCTTCCTATATCACGATGACGGGGATAGGAATACACAAGGGAGAGTGCTGCAACAAGATGCGGGATGAGCGATGTCACAGGGGTAGGAGGTGGGCTGGCACTGAGCGGTGGTCCATAACAGAGACCCTGAGAAGCCAACGACATAATCAAACAGGCGAGAAGGGTTTTTCTCTCTCTTTGCTCCGTTCATTGTATATTCTCTTTTCAACATTTTAACTTGTTGATGATTTTGACTATGTCTATAAATGATGCTGAATATCAACACTATGCTCATGTATGTGTAAAATGTGATGATCTTGCATGATATATACATACAAATATAATACAGATGGTGTATGGAGGTGGCAGACTTTGCCTACCTGGCATAAGCAATATCTCAGTTGGTTCTACTCTAGGACCTTTCTATTATCTCAGTTGATTTCTATAAACATCCATGACGGTTTACTTGAAAGAACTGATTGGACTATTAGGGCATTTACAAAGCGGACACTCAGATGGCCCACATACGTTCGGACCATGTTGTCCGGAGTCCGGACGCAGTTTCTCATCTAACGCCGCCCCGCATCATTCCACGGACCAGCTCGCTTATCCGTTTTCCTAGAAACTGGAAGCAAATTGTGGGGCTTTGCGGGAGCCCGGATCACCGCCACGTAGGACTCTGACACCCTACACAGATCCCTTGTCTCCCTCCCTCCCCTATTTGTCTACATCTGCTTTCTCCCTCGCCAACATCGACGTTCTACACCTCAGTTGCTCGCCAAGCCCTTCCAGAACCTCCGCGACCTCCTCCGCTCCACCTGGTGGCCACACCGCTTAGTCTACACCATTGGTCCACAACTCTTGTTCGTTCTCTACGTAGGTACCATCCTCCCCTACAGTCACCACGCCTGGCAAGTGTTTGATGAAATTCATGTGCTAAATCTTTTGTCCCTTCAAGGGACCGATCAAGGGTCATCAAGTGCTGAACTGGAGTAGGGTACATGGGCATTTAACGCTGATGGATGATTACTTTGCCCCTGATGCCCTATTCACAGATAATTTTCATCGGCACTTTCGCATGTGATTTTTTCTTTGATAGCCTCTACAATGGCGTCCGTTCGTACGATGACTACTTCATCTTGAAGAAGGGTGACATAGGAAGGATTGGATTTATTTGTTATCAGAAGTGCATGACTGCATTGTGGATGCTTGCATATGGCACGACCATAGATTCATTGGATGAGTACCTCCAGATGTCTGAGAGCACATGTGGAGATGCGATGCTCAAATTTTCTACTGCGGTGGTCGAGGTGTTTGGTCCTTAGTACTTGAGAGAACCAACTATAGCATACATCAAAAGTATCTTGGCAACGTCTGAAGTAAGAGGGTGGTCAGTTTGCTCGGATCTCTTGATTGCATGCACTGGAGATGGAAGAATTGCCCAAATTCACTTCCAGGGCAATATCATTGGATTCGGGCAACAAAGATACTGAAATGATGATGATGAAAGTGAGCATCCATGAAGAAATGGAGAATGAAGAGGAGCACATACTCTAAAACGATGACTAGTGACACAATGCCTCCCTGGCAATGGCGCCAGAAAAGGTGGTTGATGCCTTTTTAGATCCGATTTGGATAGCAGAAGGTTCATGTGCCATTTCACCTAGGAGTGTGACCATGGATTATCGAATCCATGAGAGAGTGTGCACTACAACAAAGGCTCTAACAAGTTAGTGCTAACAAATCAAGTTCCAATTCTTCGACCAGACCTTTAATAACCTTAAGGGTTGTTGTAGAAAAAACCCTTAAGGGGTGTAAACACTAGTAGTAAGACAAGGATGGGTATAAGGTCTTACTTCACAATCTTATATTTATGTTTGGGATCTTAATGACTTAATTTGTGCTATGGAAAACAACCGATATGATGTGCTTGCAACACGAGTATGCGGGGGATGTGTCTGAACTACGTCCGAACCAGCATGCGACCTGTATCAAGAGTCAGTTGTCCAATTATAGGCCCTTACAGTCTCGTGGGGTCACGTCAGTTATTAAGAATAAACATTCAGACAAAACATTAGGTGTTTAGTGACTACATCTCATTCATCCCCAAGGAATAGCTTTCAGCTAACGTACTAACCCCTTCTCTCACTCTTGTTCTGGTTAGCATTCCTCGTCCTCCATGCTCTTTACCTTCTCCTTGATCGATCTACAGGACCCCGAATGGCTGCGGGTATTTAGAACGAGAAGAAGACAAGAGACAACTCAGTTGCAATCGGACTGATACGTCTCCAACGTATATATAATTTTTTTATTATTCCATGCTATTATATTATCAATCTTGAATGTTTTACAATCATTTTATAGAAACTTCATATCATTTTTTGGGACTAACCTATTGACATAGTGCTCAGTGCTAGTTGTTGTTTTTTGCTTGTTTTTTACAAAGCAGAAAATCAATACCAAACGGAGTCCAAACGCAGCGAAAATATTTGGAGATTTTTTCTGGACCAGAAGACACGCGATGGGCCAAAGAAGTACCAAAGGGGGCCTCCGAGGGGAGCACAACCCACCCGGGCGCGCCCTGGTGGGTTGTGCCCACCTCGGCTGCCTCCCGCACCGCCTCTTTGCTCTATAAGAGCATCTCCAATAGACGGTCCATATGTAAAAAAACTAAATTTTGGAGCTTCGAGAGCAAAAGGCGCTGCTCCAACAGAAGGTTCATATGTAAAAAAAATTGGACCACCGCCTCCTGGAGATGTAAAATTGAAAACTTCGCGATGCAAATTTATGTCACGAGATACAAGTGATGTAAAAAACCGAGGCCGCGTGCTAACTCCCAACCGCCAGTTCATTCGCATTTGGCCTCACGACCGCCAGCCCGCGACCCGGCAGTCCGCCGCCCCCTCCCCCGCCTTCTGCCGGCGGTTCCTACGAAGGCGACGAAGGTACGAGGCAAACGGCCGGCGAGTTGCGGCCGGAACCTGGCCGGAAGTGCGGCTCGACCGACCAAAATCTCGAAGGCAGCCACGGAGGCTCGGGCCGCCGACTTGCAGCCATAGCCGTCGGCATCCTAGGGCAGCCAAGGAACTGTTCCTCCACCTCTGCCGCCGTCGGCTGTACAGTGGCTGATAGTTGCTGGGGAGGTTCAGTCAACGGCGGCAGAGTTTGGATCTGTGGTTTGTAGAACTTGTTGCTGGGGAGGTTCAGTCAAGATAGTTTCTGGCACCGTTGCTGGGGAGGTTCAGTCAAGATAGTTTCCCGTCAACGTGCCAATTTCTGGCGCCGTTGCTGGGGAGACATCATCAATATCTACCATGTTCCTAATCACAAATCTCATCTCCTTTCAATTTACATTATTTGCCATTTGCCTCTTGTTTTCATCTCCCCCACTTCACAATTTTTTTTCGTTTTATTCGCTCTCTTTTTCGTTCGCCATTTTCTCATCAGATCTATCCTTTTGCTTGCAATCATGAGTGATTTTGGTATGGCAGAAATAGATGATGGCCTAACTCCTAAAATTGGACAATCTGGCAATCTGGATACTAAAACTTTTGTTTTAGGGCAAGGGAATGTTATGGGAAAAACATATCCAAGATTTTTTCAATTGTGTTGGAAATCTAAGTCTTGATGATGCTCCTATACTTAAAAGGACTATATCTTATGCAAAAGCTATTTCAGCGCTAGTTCTAAAACTTGAAAATAAATTTATCCGTACCCATCCTACCTTGCAAAGATTGTTTTATGAGCTACACGTTAAAGAATCCTAAAGCTAAAAAGTTGGCCACTCTTGTTCTTATGAATGAATTTGACTACATAATATGGGAACCTAGGGAAATCTTTGATTTTTATGGTATTAATCATGAAAAACCCATGATAGATGAAATTCTTTACAATAGAGATTATGCGTTAAGACATTTGCTTGGGAATAATCAAATCTTTGATGAGAATATTAAAAAGGAAATCCCTGTTTTAGATATAATCCAACAAGTTGTCAATGATGTTAGTCAACATTATTCTTGGATTGTTGCCGAAAATCAAAGGGTGTATGATGATAAGCAACTTGATAGTGCTAAAGTTTCCATGGATAATGTGTATTACGTTGTTTTTACAAAACCTCCTGACAAAAACACCTCTAAGGAAAATAAGGAGAAAGATGACAACACTTAGATCTATGCATTATGCCTAGCTAGGGGCATAAAACAATAGTGCTTGTTGGGAGGCAACCCAATGAATACAATATATTTTTACCTTTTTCTTTATGTTCTTGAGTGTTTGCACAATTATGATACTATTATGATTGTGTTTTTTATGTTTTAATTAGTGTTTGTGCCAAGCAAAGCCTTCGGGGTCATGTTGGATGATAGTTGATTTGATCTTGTTGAAAAACCGAAACTTTTGCGTCCAGTAAAACAATTTTGAAAATTCACAGAAGCGTGATAAAATCCTGATTTTTGTACACAAGATAGATATACAAATTTCCCACATTTCCTATTTTTTTAATATTTGGAGTTACAAAAGTATATGAACTTTTCAAATTGCTACAAACTATTCTGTTTTTGGCAGATTTTGTTTTCTTTGCGTTGTTTGCTTATTTTAATGAATCTATGGTTTGTATTGGAGGGTATAAGCCATGGTAAAGTTGGAATACAGTAGATATAATGCAAAAATAAAATATGAATGGGCTTGCAATAGTACTTAGAGTAGTGATTTGCTTTATTATACGGATCTCACGAAGGTTTTTGTTGAGTTTTGTGTGATTGAAGTTTTCAAGTTTTGGGTGAGATTACGAAGGATGAAGGAACAAGGAGTAAGAAGAGCCTAAGCTTGGGGATGCCCCATGGCATCCCAGGCCATTATCTAAAAGAGAAGCAAGCAACTAAGCTTGGGGGTGCCCCAGAGTGGCATCCCCTCTTTCTTCTAACGACCATCGGTATTTTACTTGGAACTATATTTTTATTCATCACATATCATGAGTTTTGTCTGGAGCGTCTTGTATTATATGAGTCTTTGCTTGTTTTGCTTTTCAGTTTAATTCAAGTATCCTTGCTGAACACACCTATTTGAGAGAGCCAGAATTATGCCATGATTTGCTAGAATTGCTCTGTGTGCTTCACTTAAATCTTTTTGAGCTGTGGAATTGCTCTACTTCTTCACTTACATCTTTTTGAGCACGGTGTGCTTTTTTTCTGAAGAAATTCTCTCATGCTTCACTTAGATTTATTTGAGAGTTAGTAAATTTTTTTAAGAAATTATCTCATGCTTCAGTTATATTATTTTGGGAGAAGAAATTTTTTATGCTCATTGATACGTCTCCAGTGTATCTATAATTTATGAAGTATTCATGCTGTTATTTTATCATTCTTGGGTGTTTTACAATCATTTTATAGAAACTTTATATCATTTATTGGGACTAACCTATTGACCCAGTGTCCAGTGCCAGTTGCTGTTTTTGCTTGTTTTTTACATCGTAGAAAATCAATATCAAACGGAGTCCAAACACCACGGAACTTTATGGAGATTTTTTTGGACCAGAAGGAACCCAATGCGCCAGAGCTGCACCTGGGGGGTGCCCCGAGGGGGGCACAACCCACCAAGGCACGCCAGGGCCCCCTGGCGCGCCCAGGTGGGTTGTGCACACCTCGGTGGCCTCCCACACCCCTTCTTTATACTATAAACTCCCAAATATTCCAAAACCCCTCGGGGTTAACCTAAATCAGAAGTTCCGCCGCCGCAGGGCTCCGTAGCCACCGAAAACCAATCTAGACCCGTTCTGGAACCCTGTCGGAGGGGGGAATCATCTCCGGTGGCCATATTCATCATCCCGGCGACCACCACGATGAGGAGGGAGTATTCCACCCTCGGGGCTGAGGGTTTGTACCAATAGCTATGTGTTTAATCCCTCTCTCTCATGATCTATATCATGGGCTTTGTTAATATAGTCGGATCATATGATGTTTCTCCCCTCTATACTCTCGCTGTGATGAATTGAATATTTACCCATTCAAATTTTGTCATGCCGGATTGAATATTCAGAGATGAGAACACATGATATATGTCTTGCGGTTTGAATACTTGAGGTGACAATTGGGGTATTTTATTGATTCACTTGATATATGTTATGGCATTCAACTTGCGGATTCCCGTGGTGATATTGGGGTAATCTATGCATAGGGGTTGATGCACGTTTTTCTCCGACGGAAACTTCAGGGTCTCTTTATAGTTCTTTGTGTGGATTGAGTATTACGAATATGAATATGCTTTGGTGTTACTCTAGTATGAACTCTAGGATAGATCGAATGGAAATAATAGCTTTGTGTTATTTTAGTACGAACTCTTGAATACATCGATCGGAAAGAATAGCTTTGAGGTGGCTTCGCACCCTACAGACAATTCCTATCTTTTGTTCTCCGTTAATAGGAACTCAAGAGTGATTCTTCGTTACACTTTGAGGAATAATCATATGATCCAACTATGTTAGCATTGTTGAGAGATTGCACTAGCGAAAGTACAGACCCTAGGCCACCTTTTAAAGCATTGAAATACTGTTTTTGTGCCCGTTTACTATTTGCTACCTTGTTGTTTTTATTTATTTCAGATTATAAAAAAATATTTCTACCATCCATATTACACTTTTATCACCATCTCTTCGCCGAACTAGTGCACCTATACAATTTGCCATTGTATTGGGTGTGTTGGGGACACAAGAGATTTCTTGTATTTGGTTGCAGGGTCATTTGAGAGAGACCATCTTCATCCTACACCTCTCACGGATTGATAACCCTTAGGTCATCCACTTGAGGGAAAATTGCTACTGTCCTACAAAACTCTGCGCTTGGAGGCCCAACACGTGTCTACAAGAATAAAGTTGCGTAGTAGACATCACTCATGTTCTTCACTTAGATTTGTTTGAGCTATCAAAAGCAACATAAGAAATTAGTCCCAAAGTGATAGATATTCAAGAGGGATATAATAAAAACTTTCATGAAGATCATTGGACAAAACAAACTTGATTCTTTGTAATAGTTTTGTGATATGATGATAGTGATATGTGAGTCATGTTGGTGAGTAATTATGGTTTAGTAAGAATATTGATGTTAAGGTTTGTGATTCCCTATGCAAGCACGAAAGTCAATAGTTATGCAATGAAATTACATCCTACTTGTGGTACATTATTTGGTGTTAGTTATGCTTAATGCTTGCTTATGTGATTTTTCGTTTCTTGGTTGGATGCTTCTCAATATTTTGCTAGCCTTCACTTGTATTAAGTGGGATTACTACTTGTGCATCCAAAAAACTTAAACCAGTTTTGCCATATGAGTCCACTATACCTACCTATATGCGGTATTCTTTTAAGCAAATTTGTATGTGCCATCTCTAATCTTCAAAATACATTTACTTTTGTGTGCTCATATCGCTCATGAAACGGTAGAGAGTGGCTGATATTTTTCCATGCTAGATGTGTTATTCTCAAGATGTGTGTTCATTCACTTGTTATTGCACGAGAGTACATCAAAGGTATTAGGGATGCCCAGTCCTGAAATGAAAAATGAATTTACTTTATGTTGTCAAATAATAAATTCCTTGGAAAGTGTTGGTATGGATGGCACCCGTAGATTCGGTTGGCCGTGGAATGTGAAAGTATGGTGGAAAAAGAATAAACTTTATTTTCTGTTTGGGAACCGCCTATGATATATCTAGCATGGAAAGTATTGGGAACTACTTGATCGTTTTCGTTGACAGGAAAGGTATGCCACCCAAAATGTTTTATCTCTATATTTTTCGCTTTGAGTTCTGACACCTCTACAAATCCCTACTTCCCTATGCGAAGGGCCTTTCTTTTTTACTTTATGCAATTTTTATTCTTATTTTGAGTCTCCATCTTCTCTTATAAAGCACCAACTAATTAAGAGGCACTATGATCATAGTTGAGCATTGGGTGTAGCTAATATGCGAGTGTATTTCATGAATGGATCAATGATTGAGCATAATGGGCTAGGGATGACATGCGTTAGTGTTGATATTTTGAAAAACATGGTTTCTTATTGATATGTGATGTCACTTGAAGCTACGTCGGTATTTCCCCAAAGTGGAAGGGATGATGCAGCACAACGGCGGTAGGTATTCCCCTCAGATGTGAAACCAAGGTTATCGAACCAGTAGGAGAACCAAGCAACACAACGTAAACAGCACCTGCACACAAATAACAACTTTTCGCAACCCGATGTGTTAAAGGGGTTGTCAATCCCTTCCAGGGTATGATGCCTCAAGATAGGCAAATGGACGTGAGGTGAATTTATAGTAGATTGATAGATCGAATGTCAAATAAAATAAATAAGAATAAATTGCAGCAAGGTATTTTTTGTATTTTTGGTTTAATAGATCTGAAAATAAATGCGAAGGAAAAGTAGGTTGCAAAGGCAAATATATGAGAAAGAGACCGGGGGGCCATAGGTTTCACTAGTGGCTTCTCTCAAGAAAAATAGCAAACGGTGGGTGAACAAATTACTGTTTGGCAATTGATAGAACTTAAAATACTCATGACGATATCCAGGCAATGATTAGTAGAATGACTCATGCCTGCATCTACTACTATTACTCCACACATCGAACGCTATCCATCATGCATCTAGTGTATTGAGTTCATGGAGAAACGGAGTAATGCAATAAGAACGATGACATGATGTAGACAAGATCTATCTATGTAGAGATAGACCCCATCGTTTTATCCTTAGTAGCAACGATACATACATGTCGGTTCCCCTTCTGTCACTGGGACCAAGCACTGTAAGATCGAACCCACTAAAAAGCACCTCTTCCGATTGCAAGATAAATAGATCAAGTTGCCCAAAAAAACCCAAACATCAAAGAATAAATATGAGGCTATAAGCAATCATGCATAAAAGAGATCAAAGAAACTCAAATACTTTCATGGATATAAACAGATAGATCTCATCATAAACTCAAAGTTCATCGATCCTAATAAACACACCGCAAAAGAGTTACATCATATGGATCTCCAAAAGACCATTGAATTGAGAATCAAGAGAGAGAGAGAGAGATGAATCCATCTAGATACTAACTACGGACCTGAAGGTCTATAAAGAAATACTCACGCATCATTGGAGAGGTACCAATGGAGGTGGTGAACCCCATCCGAGATGGTGTCTAGATTGGATGTGGTGGTTCTGGACTCTGCGATGGCTAGATGAATATTTCTTTGACTCCCCTAGGGTTTTGGGAATATTGGGGTATTTATAGAGCAAAGAGGCGGTCCTGGGGGCACCCGAGGTGGGCACAACCCACCAGGGCACGCCTGGGCCTCCTAGCACGCCCTGGTGGGTTGTGCTCTCCTCGGAGCACCCCCAGGCGCAGCCAGGGCCCATTATGTTCCTTCTGGTCCAAAAAAATATTCTTAAAGTTTCATTGCATTTGGACTCCGTTTGGTATTGATTTTCTGCGATGTAAAAAACATGGAAAAAACAGCAACTGGCACTTGGCACTATGTCAATAGGTTAGTACCAAAAAATGATATAAAATGACTATAAAATGACTATAAACATCCAAGATTGATAATATAACAACATGGAATAATCAAAAATTATAGATACGTTGGAGACGTATCAGCATCCCCAAGCTTAACTCCTACTCATCCTCGAGTAGGGAAGTGATAAAAACATAATTTTTGATGTGGAATGTTGCCTAACATGTCATATCATATTCTTTCTTTACAGCATGGAAATTTGGACTTTTATAGTGTTCAAAGCAATAATCTAGTTTTGACATGATAACTTAAATACTCAAGCATATCAACAAGCAACCAAGTCTTTCAAAATATCAACGCTAAAATAAGTTATCCCTAGCCCATCATGCTCAATCATTGATCCATTCATGAAACACACTCGCATATTAACTACGCCAAATACTCAAGTACGATAATATTGCCTCCTAGTTGGTGCTTTTATAAGAGAAGATGGAGACTCAAATTCAAAATAAAAATTGCATAAAGTAAAAGAAAGTCCCTTCACAGAGGGATGTAGGGATTTGTAGAGGTGCCAGAGCTCAAAGAGAAAAACTTAGAGATAAAAACATTTTGGGAGGTGTATCCATCCCTCCAACAAAAACGACTTAAAGTTCCCAACACTTTCCATGCTAAATATATCATAGGTAGTTCCCAAACAAAAAATAAATTTTATTCCTTTTTCCACCATACTTTCACTTTTCATGACTAACTGTATCCACAGGTGCCTTCCATACCAACACTTTCCAAGGAATTTATTATTTGACAACATAAAGTAAATTCATTTTTCATTTCGGGACTGGGCATCCCTAATACCTTTGCCTTACTCTCGTGCAATGAAAAGTGAATAAACACTCATCTTGAGAATAAGACATCTAGCATGGAAAATATTAGCCACCCCTCACCGCTCCGCGAGCGAAACGAACACAAAAAAGAGAAGTCTATTTTGAAAATTAGAGATGGCACATGCAAATTTGCTTAGAACGGCAAAACAATACCACATATAGGTAGATATAGTGGACTCATGTGGCAAAACTGGTTTAAAGGTCTTTTGGATGCACAAGTAGTGATCATACTTAGTGCAAAATGAAGGCTAGCAAAAGATTGAGAAGCGACCAACCAAGAAACGAATAATCTCATAAGCGAGCATTAAGCACAATTAACACCAAATAATGCACTACAAGTAGGATATAATTTCATTGCATGACTATTGACTTTCGTGCTTGCATAGGGAATCACAAACCTTAACACCAATATTCTTACTAAAGCATAATTACTCATCAAGATGACTCACATATCACATCATCATATCTCAAAACTATTACTAAGAATCAAGTTTATTTTGTCCAATGATCTTCATGAAAGTTCTTATTATATCCTTCTTGGATATCTATCACTTTGGGACTAATTTTCATGTGTTGCTTTTCACAAGCTCAAACAAATATAAGTGAAGATCATGAGCATAATATTTCTTTCTTTCTCTCAAATTAATTTAAGTGAAGCAAGAGAGAATTTCTTGAAAATTTTACTAAATCTCAAATAAATCTAAGTGAATCAAGAGAGAATTTCTTCAAATATACTAAGCACACCGTACTCAAAAAAGATATAAGTGAAGCACTAGAGCAAGTCCATAGCTCATAAAAGATTTAAGTGAAGCAAAGAGAGAAATTCTAACAGGCCATGACATAATTTTGTCTCTCTCAAATAGGTGTGTCCAGCAAGGAATCAAGACTTAAAACACAAAATAAAACAAGCAAAGACTCATATCATACAAGACGCTCCAAGCAAAACACATAGTATGTGACGAATAAAAATATAGCTTCGAGTAAAATACCGATGGTTGTTAAAAGAAAGAGGGGATGCCACTCGGGGGCATCCCCAAGCTTAGTTGGTTGCTCATTTTGGATAATAGCTTGGGATTCCGGGGCATCCCAAGCTTAGGCTCTTCTACTCCTTATTCCTTCATCCATCGTAAGATAACCCAAAACTTGAAAACTTCAATCACACAAAACTCAACAAAACCTTCGTGAGATCCGTTAGTATAAGAAAATAAATCACTACTATAAATGTTGTATCAAATCAATTCATATTTTGTTCTTGCATTATATCTATTGTATTCCAACTTTTCTATGGCAAAAACTCATCAAAGAAAACCATAGAGCCATCAAAATAAGCACACAATGCAAAGAAAACAGAATCTGTCAAAACAAAACAGTCTGTAGCAATCTGGAGGTTTCGAATACTTATGTAACTCCAAAAATTCTGAACAATTTGGATGACTTGAGAAATTTGTATATTGATCTACAACAAGTGTTATTGGTATTTTATCTCTCTCTGGTAAAAATGAAAAATATTTTCGCAAGCACAAAAGTTTCTGTTTTTTCAGCAAGACCAAACAACTATCACCCAAGAAGATCCTAAAGGCTTTACTTGGCACAAATCATAAAAGTAGCATAATTGTGCTAACACTCAAAAAATGAAGCAAAAAGCAAAAATTAATTTTATTCATTGGGTTGCCTCCCAACAAGCGCTATAGTTTTACGCCCTTAGCTAGGCATAAAGCAAGGATCTAAGTTTTGTCATCTTTGTTTCGAGATCCATAAGATGCCCTCATGATTGATTAATATGGTGGCCTAATTCTTGTTCTAGGAAAGTGTTCCATACCATTACTCAAAGGAAATTGGAACTTAATATTGCCTTCTTTCATATTAATCACAGCACCGATAGTGCGTAGAAACGGTCTACCAAGAATAATTGGACAAGACGGATTGCAATCAATATCAAGAAAAAAAAATATATGGGAATATAATTCCTATTTGCAATAATAAGAACATCACTAATTCTTCCCATAGGATTTTTAATAGTAGAATCCGCCAAGTGCAAATTCAAAGAACACGATTCAATATCGAAAAGACCAAGCACATCACATAAAGATTCCAGAATTGTAGAAACACTAGCACCCAAGTCACGCAAAGCAAAACACTCATAATTTTTTATCTTGACTTTGATAGTAGGTTCTCACTCATCATGCAATTTTCTAGGAATTGAAACTTCTAATTCCAATTTTTCTTCAGAAGGTTTCATCATAGCATCCACAATATGTTTAGTAAAAGCTTTCTTTTGTTCATAAGCATGGGGTGAATTTATCATGGATTGCAACAAATAAATACAATCAATCAAATAGCAACTATCATAATTAAAGTCTTTGTAATCCAAAAGAGTGGGCACATCACTAGCTAAAGTTTTGTCCTCTCCAAACCCACTTTTATCAATTTTCTCAATAAGATTTCCACCCTCCGAATCATTGGGACGCCTTCTAACTAAAGTTGACTCTTCTCCAGTCCCTTTTTCATCAATCTTAACTTTGCTAAACAAGGAATCAATAGAAGAAACACCAATCATTCTAAGATCTTCATCTCTTTTGCGAAAGAAATCACTAGAAAATGCTTTTTCTAAAAATTCTCTTTTAGCTCTAAGCATAGCGTTTCTTTTCTTACTTTCATCCATAGAAACATAAAGAGCTTTAATTGATTCATCTACTTTAGGCAAAAAAACATCTTGAGATTTTCCACATCATGAGCAATTATATCAACACTTCTAGACAAATCATCAATCTTACTCAACTTTTTTCTAAGGAAGTGTTGAAAACTATTTGCGTCTTGATAACTTCTTTAATATTGTTCTCAAGATCAGAGATGTTCCTATTATTATTATAAGATTGATTTCCTTAGGAATTACCATAATTATTATAGGAATTACTAGGAAAAGGCCTAGGATTAAAATTACGTCTATAAGCATTGTTGTTGAGATTATTTCGAGAAATAAAATTCACATCTATGGCATCACTATTTTGCTCAATCAAAGTAGACAAAGGCATATCATTAAAATCAATAGGATCACTTCTACTAGCAACCAATTTCACAAGAGCATCAACTTTTTCACTCAAAGAATAAATTTCTTTAACCGAATTAACCTTTTTACTAGTAGGAGCTCTTTCGGTATGCCATTGCGAATAATTTGCCATAATATTATCAAGCAATTTGGTAGCTTCACCCAAAGTAATTTCCACAAAAGTACCACCCGTGGCGAAATCTAAAAGATTATGAGAAACAAAATTCAACCACGCATAAAAATTTTATACGATCATCCAAAGATTTAACCCATGAGTTGGGCAATTCGTTAGCATCATTTTCATCCTGTCCCAAGATTATGCAACATGCTAATGTTCAAGTTTCTTGAAATTCATGATCTGGGTTCTAAGGGAAATATTTTTTGCGGGCGGAAAATACTTAGTGATAAAAGCATCTTTACACTTATTCCAAGAATCGATACTATTGCGAGGCAAAGAAGAGAACCAAATTTTTGCAGAATCCCGCAAAGAAAACGGAAATAACTTCATCTTCACCACATCATTGTCCACATCTATTTTGTTTTGCATATCGCATAATTTCATGAAGGTATTAAGATGGGATGCGGCACTAGGAGTAAGATGGGACGCGACATTGAGATCACGATGGATGAAGGAATAAGGAGTAAGAAGAGCCTAAGCTTGGGGATGCCCCATGGTATCCCAAGCCATTATCTAAAAGAGAAGCAAGAAACTAAGCTTGGGTATGGCCCAAAGTGGCATCCCCTCTTTCTTCTAACTACCATCGGTATTTTACTTGGAACTATATTTTTATTCATCACATATCATGAGTTTTGCTTGGAGCGTCTTGTATTATATGAGTCTTTGCTTTTTTTGCTTTTCAGTTTAAGTCAGGTATCCTTGCAGAACACACCTATTTTAGAGAGCCAAAATTATGCCATGATTTGCTAGAATTTCTCTGTGTGCATTACTTAAATCTTTTTGAGCTATGGAATTTCTCTACTTCTTCACTTACATCTTTTTGAGAACAGTGTGCTTTATTTTTTCTGAAGAAATGCTCTCATGCTTCACTTAGATTTATTTGAGAGTTAGTAAATTTTTTTAAGAAATTATCTCATGCTTCACTTATATTATTTTGAGAGAAGAAAATTTTTATGGTCATGTTCTTCACTTAGATTTGTTCGAGCTATCAAAAGAAACATATGAAATTAGTCCCAAAGTTATAGATATTCAAGAGGGATATAATAAAAAGTTTCATGAATATCGTTGGACAAAACAAACTTGATTCTTTGTAATAGTTTTGCGATATGATGATTGTGATATGTGAGTCATGTCGGTGAGTAATTATGGTTTAGTAAGAATATTGATGTTAAGGTTTGTAATTCCCTATGCAAGCACGGAAGTCAATAGTGATGCAATGAAATTACATCCTACTTGTGGTGCATTATTTGGTGTTAGTTATGCTTAATGCTTGCTTATGTGACTTTTTGTTTCTTGGTTGGATGCTTCTCAATATTTTGCTAGCCTTCACTTGTACTAAGTGGGATTACTACTTGTGCATCCAAAATCCTTAAACCAGTTTTGCCATATGAGTCCACTATACCTACCTATATGCGGTATTCTTTTAAGCAAATTTGTATGTGCCATCTCTAATCATCAAAATACATTTACTTTTTGTGTGCTCATACCACTCATGAAACGGTAGGGGGTGGCTGATATTTTTCCATGCTAGATGTGTTATTCTCAAGATGCGTGTTCATTCACTTGTCATTGCACGAGAGTATGGCAAAGGTATTAGGGATGCCCACTCCCGAAATAAAAAATGAATTTACTTTATGTTGTCAAATAATAAATTCCTTGGAAAGTGTTGGTATGGACGGCACACATGGATTCGGTTGGCCGTGGAATGTGGAAGTATGGTGGAAAAAGAAATAAACATTATTTTTTGTTTGGGAACCGGCTATGATATATCTAGCATGGAAAGTATTGAGAACTACTCGATCATTTTTGTTGATAGGAAAGGCATGCCACCCAAAATGTTTTATATCTATATTTTTTGCTTTGAGCTCTGGCTCCTCTACAAATCCCTACTTCCCTATGCAAAGGGCCTTTCTTTTTTTACTTTATGCAATTTTTATTTTTATTTTGAGTCTCCATCTTTTCTTATAAAGCACCGACTAATTAAGACGCGCTATGATCGTACTTGAGCATTGGGTGTATCTAATATGCGAGTGTGTTTCATGAATGGATCAATGATTGAGCATAATGGGCTAAGGATAACTTGCTTTAGTGTTGATATTTTGAAAGACATGGTTGCTTATTGATATGTGATGTCACTTGAAGCTACCTCGGTATTTCCCCAAAGAGGACGGAATGATGCAGCACAACGGCGGTAGGTATTTCCCTCAGATGTGAAACCAAGGTTATCGAACTAGTAGGAGAACCAAGCAACACAACGTAAACAACACCTGCACACAAATAACAACTTCTCGCAACCCGACGTGGAAAAGGGGTTGTCAATCCCTTCCGGGGTACGGCGCCTCAAGATAGGCAAACGAACGTGAGGTAAATTTGTAGTAGATTGATGGTTCGAATGCCAAATAAAATACATATGAATAAATTGCAGCAAGGTATTTTTGTATTTTTGGTTTAATAGACCTAGAAATAAATGCAAAGGAAAAGTAGACCGCAAAGGCAAATATATGAGAAATAGACCCGGGGGTCGTAGGTTTCACTAGTGCCTTCTCTCGAGAAAAATAGCAAACGGTGGGTGAACAAATTACTGTTGGGCAATTGATAGAACTTCAAATACTCATGACGATATCCAGGCAATGATCATTACATAGTCATCACGTCCAAGATTAGTAGACCGACTCTTGCCTGCATCTACTACTATTACTCCACAAACCGACCGCTATCCAGCATACATCTAGTGTATTAAGTTCATGCAGAAACTGAATAATGCAATAAGAACAATGACATGATGTAGACAAGATCTATCTATGTAGAGATAGACCCCATCGTTTTATCCTTAGTAGCAATGATACACACGTGTCGGTCCCCCTTCTGTCAATGGGATCAAGCACCGTAAGATCGAACCCACTACAAAGCACCTCTTCCCATTGCAAGATAAATAGATCAAGTTGGCCAAACGAAACCCAAATATTAGAGAAGAAATACGAGGCTATAAGCAATCATGCATAAAAGAGATCAAAGAAACTCAAATACTTTCATGTATATAAAAATATAGATCTCATCATAAACTCAAAGTTCATTGATCCCAACAAACACACCGCAAAAGAGTAACATCATATGGATCTCCAAAAGACCATTGTATTGAGAATCAAGAGAGAGAGAGAGAGATGAAGCCATCTACATACTAACTACGGACCCGAAGGTCTATAAAGAAATACTCACGCATCATCAGAGAGGCACCAATGGAGGTGGTGAACCCCATCCAAGATGGTGTCTAGATTGGATCTGGTGGTTCTGGACTCCGCGGCGGCAGGATGAATATTTCGTCGACTCCCCTAGCGTTTTGGGAATATTTGGGTATTTATAGAGCAAAGAGGCGGTCCGGGGGGCACCTGAGGTGGCCACAACCCATCAGGGGGTGCATTGGCCTCCTGGCGCACCCTTGTGGGTTGTGCTCTCTTCGGAGCACCCCCGGGCGCAGCCAGGTGTGTTCCTTCTGGTCCAAAAAAAATCTCTGTAAAGTTTCGTTGCGTTTGGACTATGTTTGGTATTGATTTTATGCGATGTGAAAAACATGGAAAAAACAACAACTGGCACTTGGCACTATGTCAATAGGTTAGTACCAAAAAATGATATAAAATGACTATAAAATGATTATAAAACATCCAGGATTGATAATATAACAGCATGGAACAATCAAAAATTATAGATACGTTGGAGACGTATCAATATGCTTGAATATTGAAGTGTTCATGTCAAAACTAGACTATTGCTTTGAATCATATACAAGTACAAATGTCCCTGCTACAAAAGAAAGGAATATGTGATGAACATGATAGGCAACATTCCACATCAAAAAATTTGTTTTTATCATTTACCTACTCGAGGACGAGCAAGAATTAACCTTGGGGATGCTGATACGTCTCCAACGTATCTATAATTTTTTATTGTTCCATGTTGTTATATTATCAATTTTGGATGTTTTACAATCATTTCATAGCAACTTTATATCATTATTTGGGACTAACCTATTGACACAGTGCCCAGTGCTAGTTGCTATTTTTTGCTTGTTTTTTACTTAGCAGAAAATCAATACCAAACGGAGTCCAAACGCAATGAAATTTTTTGGAGATTTATTCTGGACCAAAAGACACACGATGGGCCAAAGAAGTACCATAGGGGGCCTCTGAGGGGAGCACAACCCACCTGGGCGCGCCTGGGGGCCCAGGCGCGCCCTAGTGGGTTGTGCCCACCTTGACCACCTCCCGCAGCACTCTTTGCTCTATAAAATACCGTGAAAATACAAAAACCCTAGGGGGGTCGACGAAACACAATTTCAGCCGCCGCAAGTTCCAAAAACCGCAGATCCAATCTAGACACCATCACGGAGGGGTTCATCATCCTCATTGGTGCCTCTCCGATGATGCATGGGTAGTTCATTGTAGACCTACGGGTCCATAGTTAGTAGCTAGATGGTTTCCTCTCTCTTTTTTGATTCTCAATACAATGGTCTCTTGGAGATCTATTTGATGTAATTCTTTTTGCGGTGTGTTTGTTGGGGTCCGATGAACTTTGAGTTTATGATCAGATCTATTTTATACATGAAAGTTATTTCAGTTTTGATCTCTTATATGCATGATTACTTATAGCCTCGTATTTATTCTTCGAATCTTTGGTTTAGTTAGGCCGGCTAGATCGATTTTTCTTGCCATGGGAAGAGGTGCTTTGTGATGGGTTCGATCTTACGATGCTCAATCCCAATGACAGAAGGAGAAATGACACGTATGAATCGTTGCTATTAAGAATAACAAGATGGGGTCTATTCCTACATGAATAGATCTTGTCTACATCATGTCATCGTTCTTATTGCATTACTCCATTTCTCCATGAACTTAATACACTAGATGCATGCTGGATAGCGATCGATGTGTGGAGTAATAGTAGTAGATGCAGGCATGAGTCGGTCTACTAATCTTGGACATGATGCCTATATAATGATCATTGCCTAGATATCGTCATAATTATTTGAAGTTCTATCAATTTCCCAATAGTAATTTGTTTACCTACCGCATGCTATTTTTCTCAAGAGAAACCACTAGTGAAATCTACGGCCCCCAGGTCTCTTCTTTATCATATTTGCTTTCAAAATCTATTTGTATTTGCTTTTATTTTCAGATCAATTAATCCACAAACCCAAAAATACCTTGCTGCAATTTATTATTATTTATTTTATCTCGCATTCTCGCGAGATCTACTTATCCAATCTAGTACAATTTTATCTATCTTTTATCCGGGAGGGATTGACAACCCTTACACGTCGGGTTGCAAGTATTTGTTCTTTGTGTGTAGGTGTCGTTTACATAGTGTTGCTTAGTTCTCCTACTGGTTCGATATCCTTGGTCTCATCACTGAGGGAAATACCTACCGTAGTTGTGCTGCATCATCCCTTCCTCTTTGGGGAAATACCAACATAGTTCAAGCGACATCACGGACGCATAAATAACGTCAAATATACAAAGTCATTCCAATGACCCCCTACACAAATACATCGAGTTGCAAGGCCTTGCCTCAACCCATTGTCTTACTGAATTACTCACACATGGTGATCGGATCACAAGATGAACTCATTGAAGACGACATATAGATGAATGACTCATTGATAATATGTCTTACAATAGTTACTAGTGCAATACACTGATTACATGTATGGCCAACTTGGAGAGGGATTGTTGCAGTGATGATGGTTGCAACGGCTATGGAGATGAGATGGGAAATGGAGGCAGCTAGGGTTGGAAGATGGTTATTTTCGGGGATATACCGTGCGATATGACCCGACCGGAGTTATAACCCGGCTGGGACTTGGTATACCGGCATATGGTAAACCGAGAGAGTGTTAAGACAGACAGTTAAGACAGATGGTTAAGACGGATGGTAATCCGGCGGATGATAACCCGGCATGTGTTAAGTCAGATGATAACCCAGCAGGTGTTAAGTTAGATGATAACCCGACAGGTGTTAAGTCAGATCATAACCCGGCAGACAATCATAACCCAGCAGACAATCATAACTCGGCAGACAGTCATAACCCGACAGACAGTCATAACCCAGCAGACAGGGTCGCCTGGGGTTAACAAGCCCGAGACGTTAAGAAGCCCAAGATGTTAAGAAGCCCATGAAGAGAAGTCAAAATAGTTTAAGTCTTAATCCGAGTTGGACTCTACATGTAGCCCGCCCCTTCAAACATATATAAGGAGGGGCAGGTCACCCCAAAGAGGGAGATAAAAATCTTAAGGGTTAGACATAACTGGGAGAGCCGGTTTACGGCGACTCCCTCGTGATGATAATAAGACCTAGCCACAAACAGCATGTAGGGTTGTTACCAGATGATGTTTCTCGGGGCCCTAAGCTGTCTAAACCCTTGTCTTGTGTTGCGTTTCTTGATTCCACTCAACCGTTTTCAAGCTACCACATAGATGCATTGGCCTCACGACTAAGTCCTCACACTAGGACATCTGCCGTGACAATTCCACGACAGTTGGCGCCCACCGTGGGGCTCGCACACGATGGTGTTGAGTTCTTGAAGGGATCTCTTTTAGGGATTGAGAAATCTGCAATTTTCCAGATGAACCGGTTTGAAAGAACTTGCATCAACTTCAAAGGTCATCAGTCCAGATTTGTGATCTATGAGAATAAAGGTTTAAGAAAAATTAGGGTTACAACTTGTCTGCCGCCCTCGTCCAACGATCCGTCAAAGTCAACAGGAAGTTTATCCACGTACAACTTTTTCTCGGCGAGTTGTGCACAACATCTAGCAATCAAGCTGTCAAATCACTACGTCGCTAAGACCATCAACTTCTGTTGGAATCTGATTGGGCCATCAACTCGTAGCTGCTTGTGTTTGTAACATCCCAAATTTGCAATTTGGAATGTAATACACTAGATCATCATGCATATCATATTTTCTTGCATTTTGGTTGATCCTAGAAATTTCACGCAACTCAAGGACCTTCGGAGAGAGTTGGAGATTTCATTATTTTCATATTTGAGAGTTTTCTCAAATTTGAAAAGAGGATCATTTGATTTATTTATTTCATCTTCAATTATTTTTCCAATATAAAAAAAATGAGAGAGGGAATAATATGACTTTCCCAAAGTTAGGAAAAATGAAGATCTAATGAATAAGTCAAGTTTTGGTTTTGTCGGAGTTTTGTTTGCTTTTATCTGGATAGGGAAAAATGCGTGTTTCCAAAATTGCATCTAGGCCTGGAGAAAAGTTCATTTTGTTCGACTCATTTGTAGGAGTCAGGGAAAATTTACTTTAGAAATTTTGGAGTTCGTTTAGTTTTCTTTTCTTTCGTTTTTTTTCTGCGCACGTAACCGATTTAAAAAAAAGAGCCAGCGCCCGCCTGGGCCAAGGCCCAGCCGCCCCGAGCGCCAGGCGCAGCCGCCAGCCCCGCCGCCTGCCTTGCGCCGCCCTAGGCCGAGTCCTAGTAGGACTCTAACCCCCCCCTCTTGCTTGCCCCCTCCCCCAAGAAACCCCCCCCCCATCCTATATAAATACCAACACCCCCCCTCTCCTCCCCAAGCCACCGCCGCCTTAAGCCGCCGCCGCCTTAAGCCGCCGCCGCCTTAAGCCCGCCGCCCCTAGCTGCTGCCGCCGCCGCCCTTGCACCCCGCCGCCGCCCGAGGTAGCCGCGCCGCGCCTCTTTTTCTTTCCTCAGTTTTGTTTTTCTTAAAAGAACCGTTCTGTTTCTTTTCCGTTTTCTTTCCGGTTTTTCTTTTCGGTTTTCTTCCGAAACCCTAGATCGGTTTTCGTTCTTCTTTCGGACCGTTCGTCTCAACGAACGTGATCACCGATTTTTCCCGGTTAACGACGCCCGTTCGTTCAACCGTTCATCTCTTTCTTTTCGTCAGATTTATTCCGCGATCGCGATCTCAGATCCGATCTTGGTTCTAGTCTTTCTTCCCGCTCGTTTATCGGAATCAGGTGATTCAAGTGCCTGGAGTTTCGTTTCGAAACCGCCGTTCCGTCTAATCAACTTGAACAAGCCTTTGCTACAGTAAAACTTGACCTAGTTTCAACTTGCTAGAACCGAGTTGTTTGCTTCCGCCGTTTGTTTTCCGTTTCTTTGTTCGGTTCGTTCTTTCTTTGCAACCGGAGTTCTTAAGTTGAACTCTCTGGTTCGTTCTCTTGTTCGAGTTTTACCTGTGCATTAGATGAGTACCTATTGTGTGCTTGTTGTTTGTCTGCGATAGATTACCCGGATTGCGCCGCTTGTTACTTCGAAACCCTAGGTCTCGCGGATCATCAGCAAGGCAAGTAACACTTTGATCATACCTTTTCTACAACCCATGTTTCATTGCATTAGATCAATCCTCTCACATTGCATGATTAGGATCTAATTAAATTGTGGGATGGGAAGTAGATGAGGTAGTACCTATTACCTGTATTATTATTATCAAACCTTTGGGAGTTACTTCTACGTTTGCTTATTATGCCATGCTATGCTAGTAGACGTGGATTGGGTGAGTGATATCCATGACAGATGTGAGATTGATAATTAAGGGTTTATCTAAGGTGGCAACTTAAACACACATCTGGGTGAATTGAGGCACCTGATGTCTATTAGGACTTGCCTATTTTCTTTTGGACCGCCACCCAGGCTCAAAGGGATCATAAGATCATTCAAGAAACTTACGTGTGCAGCCACAAGCCATTATTTGCTCTGGCATAGTTGATTAAGTCATGCGAACTCTTACGGGTAGACTAGGAGATGTAGGGGAAAGTAGGTGTACCGGTCTACCCACATGTAAGGTGCTAGCGCTTCTGAAAGACTGTGTCTCGGTCATCCGTTTCTCAAACACCCTGTAGTGCGAGAAACCAAACGGAGGCAATCGAGTCTTGTGGGGAAAAGTGTGCAAACCTCTGCAGAGTGTACAAACTAATCATGATTAGCCGTGTCCCCGGTTATGGACAACTTGAGTATCTAGTACTTGAATATCATGTGAATCTCATCATGTTACTTCTAATTAATGTTGTTGGGTTTTAATTACTTAATTGGGATCGGAATGCTGTCAACCATTCTCGATGTTTAACAACCACCATGATAGTTAAATAAATTTATTCCTTTGCAGTAGGGAAAAACTGGCTTTACGCAAAACTGTAACCATAGAGCTTTCCACCAGCCATATATGCATATAGTATAGCTGTTTCATTCCATTACTCTCTATGTGTTACATTGCCAGCATATTCCATGTGCTGACCCGTTTTCGGGCTGCAACTTTCATGTTGCAGACTTTTCAGATGACGAGTAAGGTGCTTTTAGGTCGTGGTTCTATACTTAGTGATGCCGTTGGAGTTGATGGACCCATTTATCTTCCGAGCCTTCCGCTGTTATCGTTATTAGATGGCCTTAAGCCATATTTATTGTAATAGTTCTCTTTGAGACAATGATGTAATAAGTGTGTGATTGCCACTCTGCTATAAATCCTTCGATGTACTGTGTGGTGTCAGCATTACTGATCCAGGGATGACACCGGAGCACAGTAGACTTGATCCATTCTGATCGGGTCGCCACAGTGTTTTTATTCCTTCAAAGTACAGCGATCCGAAGCCAGATCAATGTTTGGAACACTGCCTAAGTCAAGACCGACAAGAGTTCTGTACGTGCGCAAATCATCCGAGGCTACAGCCTAATCCGCCGAGTTCCACTACTGCTCCCAGGCCGTGGGAATCAACCGTCTACTGCTACCATTTTTCCATGGCGTGAAGAATAGTCAAATCCGGAAAATCAACTAGTACGTGACCAAGACTAGTACTACTACTTGAGTACTACTAAATCAGATTACTACATCCATCCGAATCAGAAGAGTCCAAGAGCTGCTGCCGGATCATCATCAGGGTATTTTTCAAAGAAAAAAATGGGGTGGGGTCCATGAGCTGGAAGAAGATCCGGACATGGATGGATCAAATTGACTACAACCCGGAAAACAGACTGGCAGACAGCCTTGGCTCTTCGCCGCCGAGTCGCCGCTATGGCTTTCCATCATGGGCGTGACCCGGCCTCGAGCTGCCATCAACACGCCCCGGCTCTGAGTCGCTGTCGCCCTCAAGTTACAGCCAAACCGCCACCATTTAAGTGCACGCCCGCGGACAAGTCACCACTGAGACTACGTTTGCCTGCCTCTTGAACCACCGACCGCCGAGTCGTCGCTTGTGCCAGGACAGCCCGCCCTCACCGCGATCTGCCGTGAATTGCTCCTGCTCACTACAAAAAAATACACTTCCGTGATGATACGTGTTTGTCACAGTAGGTCGCATTTTCTTTCATGCATGTACATCCATGACGATTTTATGACAGAATCAAGATAGGCATACCTGTGCTGTCGTAGTTATCATCACGGAAGTGTCCACTTCCATGACGATAAATCCCGCGTCATAGAAGTGCTTTCGTCAAGGGTGACCGACACATGGCATCCACCGTAACGGAACGCCGTTAAGCTATCGGGTCGGGTTTTGGATCCGATAACCCGTTAACAGCCCCGACCAATGGGGATTTTCCACGTGTAAAATCATCGTTGGTTGGAGGAAACACGTGTCGGCTCATCGTTGGGACAGATGTCATCCACTCATTGGATAGAAGGCGCCTATAATACGTCGACACGTGGCACGGACCAACAGAGGCCCATTCCTATGAAAAGGTCGGCCCGTTTGACTTGGTCAAAAGGTGGCGGGCCGGCCCATGTAAAGCCTGTTAACGACCTGTTTGCATATAGCCCATTTACAACCCGCTAACACAAGGCCCATTACGCCCTATCCGAATTAGGCCAAGTAGCGTCATCTGGGCCACCCAATATGATTCCAACACGTTTTCACTTCTGGCCCATGTATGGCCCATGACGCCTTTCGGCCCATATGAGGCCCTATGTAACTCTTGGCCATTAACGGCCCGTGGTGAAACTGGCCCGTAATGAACAGTGTATCACTTTACACCCATTAACGGCCCGTGGTGAAACTGGCCCGTAATGAACAGTGTATCACTTTATACCCATTAACGGCCCGTTATTCCGTTGGTCCGTTTCCAGCCCATGTTATCTTTCGGCCTTCTCACAGCCCATTTATTCTTGGGCTCATTTCCAACATTTGTTTACTTATGGCCCGTTACTGTCATTTTTTGCTTGTGGGCCAAATTCAGCCCATGGTTACAGTCAGCCAGTTTGTGATCCGTTAATACGTTGGGCCATTTTCATAACGTCATCAAATACGGCCTATTAACGATGGCCCGTTATGGTCGGCCCATGAACGGACGATTCCAACTCTAGCCCGTTTACGGCCATAATGCGGCCTGTTATTGGCCCATGTTTGGCCAATCGATCATACTGCCCGTATAAGGCCCATTGATGATACGACCCGTAGAAGGCCCATTGTTTCTACGGCCCGTAGAAGGCCCATTGTTTCTACGGCCTGTAGAAGGCCCACTATTTCTACGGCCCATAGAAGGCCCACTGTTTCTACGGCCCGTAGGAGGCCCAGTGTCACTACAGTAAATATTAGCCCAAGGTTATTGTGGCCTAGTTTTAAAAAATAGGTTATTGCAGCCACTAGAAAACCGCGGAAAAAGATCTGCAATGACTACAAGCAAACAAATAAACAAGAAAACAAGGAAATAAATAAGCAAGCAACTTACACTAGGCTATCACGGCTATCACACATATTACATCCATTGGGCATCAAAGTTCGCCACCAGTGCAAATAAACGCGCCGACAAAAGAATATACAAAACTGAGAGCACTTCAGAAGGCACTAGGCCTGGCCAGGTCGGGCCCCCCCAAACAGCTGAAGAAGCTGAGTAGACCTCAGTTGTGTCAACGATAGATGCATCAACACTAGATTTAAGGCATGATGGTGCGCATGGCAGTCCTCTGACATCTTCATTGCATCTTTGACTTCAAGTCGGAGCTGAGCCGAAGCAAGCCTTTCCGCTTTAAGTTGAGACTGAAGAAGTTGAACTGATTGAGGCAGCGACTGCACAGAGGTTGTCTCACACCTGCTGGTGAGTAGCTTCAACTCACTGTCTTCATCAAGACAGGACCTTGGGGTCATCTCGCTGTCCTCAAGATGGTTTGGCTCACTATGTTCCCTAAAGTTCTGCCTGGCGTAAGAGATACGAATCTGAAAGAGAAACAAGGAGACATGTAACAGGTTTCACAATTATATAAGCAAATAAATGGATCTGTTCTGCATAAGGAACATGTTTTTACAACTACAATTTGAAACTGGTAGTTGTTGCAAACATCCAATCAGATGTAAAAAGCAAAGCAAACAGTAGTGGAGGAAATGATGCCTATCCAAATCTATACTAGAACAAAGTTTGAAGGCTTGAGAAGGATGAACTTACATTACATGTTAACACGGGTTGGACAAAGCCCTTCTCCATGTTGATGGAAGGATAATTCAATAAATTCCCCAAAGAAAATTCTTTATAAGCGTTGCCATTATTCTACATTTTGCAAATAGTAAATATAGATCAAATAATATTGGAAGAAACAGAGGATAATGAAGCTCATGTGCAGACTGATGATACATAATCAAATAGCAATTAATTAAGTACATCATTACAAGGCAAAAGGGAGAGAGGTACTGACAAGAGCAATGCAGAGCCCATTATTATTTTGAGATCGTATGATCCTTTGAGCAAGGAGATTCATCTGAAATTAGTTTTCATACAAGACAGAAGGTAAGGTACAAGCAGAAAATTAGGAGTTCAAATTTTGAATTGATATCATAGACAGTACCTGACGCTGGGCTCCCAGCAGTTCTAATAGGGGTTTGGCCACTGGAGTAGGGGTAAAGTGTGGTACAGTTGGGCCTGTGTTTTCTGTGCCTACTGATCTATCGGATTTAACAGGTATCACTACCTTTTCCAAATACCTAGTTTGTGCTCCTTGAGGATCTGCACTCACCCTCTTTGTTTTGGACAACTATTACGAAAGAACAACATTTGACTGGAAAAACATAGTGTGACGACACATGGAATAGGTACAGAAAATGGATAGGTATGGCATATACTCATATATGATGCTTAAACTAAGCAGATGGTGTAACAAAGTAGAAGTAATGCAAGAGGTCAGATGCAAAATATGTGCGACCAATACAACTTTGCAAAGTTAAAGCAAGCACCTTGATGGGTGAATAAGATAGGCCATCCTCCACCATGCCAAGCTTGTTAGCCAGTGGATCGTTCCGCAATATTCCTCTCGTGCACCCATTCTCATATTCATTTTGATAATGTTCAATATCTAACATGCATGAAAACATAAAAACAAGTGAGATTTTATTTGTAATGCAGAAGTGATTCTAATCCAATACTACCTCCCTGTAAACCCCTTTGTGTTATCTCTGCAATTCTTTTAAAAGATGCCATGCATGCTATAATTTGTTGTGTGCATTAATATAATGTGGCCTACTACTCAAAATATGAGAGCTCCAGAAGTGATGACACTTCGCAGATTATAGCTTCAACATATAGTAAAGAAGAACAAGTCGACCTGACCTGACAGATTCAAAATATACTAAGGAGAACAACTCGACCTGACCAGTCGACTGCAAGAGAAGAGTATCATCTTAAAGAAGAGCAGAAGAGCAAGCAGATTGAAGATATTACAAGTCTTTCAATACAATGTCGGTTGTCCACCCATGATGAACCAGAGCACACACAGAAATACTATTCTTTCCGGTCTCTCCATATGTGGCTCACATGCATTTCGAAACTAAAGCAGGAACATTTAGCTAACCAATTAAACATCTCTCAGTTTTACTAATATCAGCAATAATATTAGATATGAATTGGTACAACTAAGCTTGTTTAGCTCGATGGGTGGAGCAGTGCTATTACGACACAAACCACGTAGGCTGATTGTGGTCATCATAAAATGGGTAAAACATAAGCATGATGAGTACAGTGTTGACTGTGGCAGTGGGATGGCAGATCTGAAGCTACAAACCGCTCAAAGGGTAGTTAGCAACCGATGTTTGCTTTGAAATAACAACTAAAATTTGGTATGGACAAGAAAGTACAGTCAACAAGTGACAAAGAAATGCAATTATGCTGTCTCTCTATATGTCACGACATGCATTTGGAAACTCAAGTGGGACCTTTAGCTAACCAATTAAATGTGTCGGTTAACTAATATCAGTATCATATCACAATCATATTTGAACAACTAAGCTTTCGAATTCTGAGTGTTGTGTTGTTTAGCTTGAAGGGTGGAGTAATGCTAGTACGACAGAAAGCACCTACGCAGATCATAGTAGAGTAGATAAAAGGGGAAAACCTTAGCATCAAGAGAAAAATCAAGAAAGTGGAACTAGATGGACCAGTGGGTGGCGCACATGCTTTTTGAAACGAATATAGGAACATTAGGTAACCAATTAAACGTTCTCTATTTTAGTGATATGAGCATCATATCAGATTCGTATTTCAACATGTAAGCTTTGGATTGAGGTCTTGAGGAGCAGTGCTAGCACGACACGAAGCACCTACGATGATGGTAGTGAATATAAAGGGGGGAAACCATAAGCTTTACGAGTATAGTGCCCGTGCCATGGCGGATCTGAAGGTGCAAACCGGACAAAGCTACTTCGCAACCAATGTTTGCTTTCAACTAGCCACTACGATTTGGTACGGACAAGAAAAATACAGTAAACAAATTACGATCTATTTTCCGGGTGAGATCAATAACTTAAGCACATATGGAAGAGTACCACCTCTCTTGCGACGCCGTGTAGGCCTATGCTGATACGTTGAGGGTGTTGCGGGTGCGATGGTTGTCGGCGGCGGGGAAGAAGACTTTAGACGGCAGACGGCCGGGTCGGGGGATATATCATGTTGCCGTGGACGAGTCGGTCGTAGGAGCGGCAACGGCAAGGTGGACGACGGCGCCGATGAAGCGGGAGGAGGCGATGAAAGGATCCTGGTCCAGCGCCGTGGATGAGAGACGTCCATCTCTTGAAGTGGACGACGGGGTAGGGGTAGCGGCTCCGGCAAGGTGGAGGATGGGGTGGCAGACGGAGGAGGCTGGCCGCAGTGCGGAGGTTGTCATGCCGCCTACGGTGTATGAATGGGGAAATGAAGGGGAGGGGGGATCTCAAACTTTGGGACACGCTTCTCTGAAATGGGGGAAAGTTACGAACTTATCCCCCGTTTAAAATTTTGGACATCGCGTCGGTTGGGGATAGGACGGTAATCTCGCATCTCCCAAATATTTGCCGCTAACTATTTAGGGCGAGGAGAGGGTGTTTTGCCGCCCATGGTTGGCGCCCACGGTGTATGAATGGGGCTGACAGGTAGGGCGGTTGTGTCACGTCTGATGGAAGTTACACATCTGCCCCTATTTAAAATATTAGCCTACATCCATTTCGGACGAGGAGAGTTTGTTTTGCCACCCACCGTGTATGAATGGGGAAATGGAGGAAGAGACACATGTCTTTCGGATGAGCTTGAATCAAATGTGTTTTGCCGCCCACGTTTGGCGCCCACCGTGTCTGAATGGGCTCACAGGCCGTCGTGTCACGTCTGATTGAAGTTACTAGTCTACCCCTATCGACAGCAGTGTAAATCCGGTCGATAAGGATGTCAAGTGTCAGGGGTAGACAGTAAATTCCATCTCGCAAACACTTGCTTCGGGCAGCCCACAAACTATAGTGGGTGTTTAGCCGCTTCGTTCAAAACTTGGGAGAATTAGCATTCACGTTTGCCCTGGACCTGGCAAACTAAATTCAAATCCAATTTGTATTCTATTACGAATATCCACAGATAATTATACGTTTTGTTATTTATTTCTTCAAAACCACAACAAAGATTTATTCCACCTTTATATATGATTATGATTTAGAAATGTCGTGATCTTCGAATTCAGTAGGTTGGATAAACTCTGAGTCAAACAGTTATTTCATCCAATACAATATGCCCACACAAAAAATAGTTCACCTTATGTCAATCATACAAGTACTGAGGATTACCTCGCCTAAAAAATTCGGATCATTACAACACATGGACAACATAGGGGGTCTTGCAACATAATCCATTCAGAGACATGACACAACATGCAAGTACAATAATCTAATGACAATTTCAACTGGTATCTAAAGAAGAACCGGGATTACCTTGGGCTTCAAATAGCAGAAACAGCAGGACCTCCTCCATCTTCAAATGCAACATTCTTACTTCCTCCAATTCTTGGGTTGCTTGCATAATGCGTGCCGCTAATTCTGTAATTTCCAGCCTCAAGATAAAGATTACCTCATTCATGGTAGCCACACCATCTCTTTCTGCCTCTAGTAGAGCCTCAAGCACTATAATATACTAGATAATGCCCCGCGCGTTGCTGCGGAATAGATTGTAATATATACTAAAATGATTTGATAGTATGAAACATGATTTTTGGAATTTTATACAAAAACTAAAATCGAATATACAAATGATTTATTATATAATTGCTGTTTATATTTAAGAATAGTAGCATTTTTTCATGCATGCTACATATGCTTTAGAATTGTCAAAAATGATGAGGAAATTATATTATCCATTCAGCAAGTTAATCTATGATTTTTATGGGAACATGTCGTTAGCACTTCAGGTTTAATTGTTTATTTACACTTCAGGTTTAATTATTGCCTTTGGCTGTCTTGAACGATACTGAAATAAAGAAGACACTTTGGTAAAAAAAAATATTGAAATCCGAACGGACTCTTCATATTTTTCATAAGATCAAACGAAGTCATGTTGGTGAGGTGGCATGGGCTCGAACAATTTGAACAAAACTTTTAAACATGAATTAAACCTTGGTAATGATTAATTTGTTTGTATAAGATGTCGTACTATTTCAAGTCAAAAAAAATTGTGGGACTTCAGCCCTCCAAGTTACTTAATCATCTATGCTTCAGACACCATTTTGCAAAATTTACCCACAGTCCAGAAAACAAACCAATAAACATGCATCCTTGGGGGTTACAAATAATACGATCTGCCGTCCTATGAACAAAACTACAGAAGGCATGGCAAAAAATAATAAGAAAATCATGTTGTAGGATTATATCACGCGAAGTAGGAGGATTAGGAAAGGAGCAACCAGGAATAGCCGGCTACGTGCTACAGATGCCATGAGGGGGACGGCCTGCAGGAAATGGGGAAACTTTCGCTGACCACTATAATCTGTATGAATAGAAACGGAGGTGCATGAAGATAATTAACGACAGAGCGAATTAATTTAGGATATGTAATCAAAGATTAACATCAGGGGTTAGTTGCATAAGAAAGTGCATTCTTGATGAAAAATCAACCAAAGCAGCCATTGAGAATAGAACTCAAATGATACACAACTTTTAATCTATATACGCGTACCTTTAAATAACTTGGTAATGCTAGCATATTTTTAGCGAATAGCATGTCGATCACACGATCACAAAACATTGGCATAACCTTGAGGATATTTGATCAGAGAACGTTGACTGCAATTTGAGGAGTTTGTCGATCACAAACCTGGACCTGTGCGATTCTGTCCTAGACAAAACTATGCAAAGCACCGGTAATATTGTTTCTTTGAGAAAGAGACAGAACATTCAATCGTACAAATCCATGACTCTTTCCTCAAATCCTTTTACACGAAGATATGGACCCATGGACTGTTCCTGAAAGTATAGGTCAAAACTTATCTGAACAAATGCAAACAGCACAAAAGATTCAATCCTAATATGTGATGGTCAATAATGGTGACCTTCAGATTAGACAATGTAAAAGGAATCGAGGAAAGAGTCATGGATTATATATTATATTGTATCCCATTTACCTTGCTGATTGGAAGATTGACGCCAATGATAGGAGTCCAGCTTGCACATTACAATGAAATCCAAGAAGCTTCCGGTTGCCCTAGTCATATTGAGGAAACAAAAGAAACATGCACAAGGAAAACTGCCAAAAGCTCCTCTTGTTCCTCTCGCAAAACACTACATGCGGACCGGATCGCCACGCTCTAGGCATGAACAAAGGGATGAGGGTCTGAAAGGCTGCACGACGGACAACGCCAAGGTTCTTTGTGGTGCCGCGGCGGCGTGCAATGGGGTGTCGATGGCAGCCTCGACCGGGTGAAGACCATACGTACGGTTGACCGAGCGAAGCAGATGCGAGGCACCGGTTACCAGATGCAGGCGAGCTGCAGTTCCGTCAGGCGCGGCGCGGTGGCGCGACATCTATCCCCACCTTGCCGTGATGGTGATGGCGAGTGGCGTGCTTACGATGAGGCGATGGCTACTTAAATCTGGCACTTTCTTCCGCATATGTAGGGTAATGGAGGGGGAGGTAATGAGATGTGGTGAATGTTGCCGTTTCATCTGGATATGCTGCTGCCGTTTCATCTAGATATGCTGCTGCCTTTTCTTGGGGGGTCGGTCGCGGCGGCGGCTTCTAGCAGAAAACAAAACGACGGGGAAGACGAACCCTCATCGACCTACTGCGATAAGCCGGGTAGACCGATTAGATGCGTTAGGTTTTTTTGAGTGAAATTAAATGCGTTAGTTACATGGGCTTTAGGTTGAAAGACCAAGCCCATCTAGATAGATGGCACACGTGCAAAACCAAAACAGCCTTACAATAACTGGCACGTTGGACATTAGATGCAAAAATTCTTTTTTTCTCTCAAGAAAAAATTAGATGCAGAAATTCTTTTTTTTTCTCTTGGATTCTAGGTGCAAAAATCCTAGCTACGTGCAGCCGTGCAGAAACCGAATCTAACACGCCGTGCTCTTTTTTTACACTGTCATTCATGCAGCAGCGGGATAATTAGCGATTAGTGAGACGTGGCTGCACCATCGGTTTGTTACGGCAGAAACGGAACTACTAACCATCAGAACGGGGTTGCTGACATGGCATATGTGTTGTGGTTAGACGGCTGCATGCCAAGAGATATAAATTAGTGGACCCATTTGATGATGTGGATAGCTTGCATGTTAAGATAAATAGGATAGTGGGGATGAATCTTTTAGGTATATAGGATGTGCTCAGACTGCTCTCTGGCGGTGTTACCTCTGAACTGCTACCATCTGGTAACATGGATGGCGCACTGCTTCCACAAATAGATTCTGGGGTTGTACATTGTGTCTTAGTGTTAACGGCATCCTGAAAGGTTTCCGCTGGACATCAGTAAGAGATAGTTATCGTATGATCCAGGCAGTAAACTTACATGGTAAACGACGGACGAATTATTGCCGACCATGGCAAACTATATTTAAATGGTTCGAAGCAGCATCAGCCGAAAAGAAATTAAAATGGTAAGATGAAACTAGGGATGTAAGTGGCAAATAAACGACATCCACCAGTCCCATCTAGTTAGTTTTTGCTACCTCCCTAGTTCATTTTCCTCAAAAAACAAAAACTCTTTTGAACTATCATACCACTAGTGAACTTCAATCGGGATTAAACGGGACCCAGTTGACATCCCTAGTTGAAAGGGAGTGTACAACCGCTATATTTAAGTTGCCAAGGCATCTAAGCAGTTAAAATAATCTGAGAAAGCACTTAACAGTGTGGCCTCATATAAATTACAAAGACAGTCTTGTGATGAAGTTGAGAGGAAAAGTTAAGGACTCAAATGAAATAGGCATGCATTTCTTTACGATAGTACAGCAGGCACTACTGACATATTGGCCAACTCAGGTATAGTGTAACAACAAATAAGCATTCGAATCAAGAAATACAGCAAAGCAGACAACTGAACTATTTGTAATTTGGTAGGATTACACATTGAGGGCACAAGCCAAGAAAGCAGCCCACTCGCATTACATTTCACATGTACTAAAACACACTTGCTTACCATATGTTGCTGTGAAGCCTAGCTGCTGTTGCAATGTTCTTTGAAGATATCGTCAGCATCCCGTGGTTGCAAATCTAGTTGTTGTAGTTTATTCTGCACCATCTATTTAGGTAAAATTAATTTTAATTGCATGCATTGGTCCGAATTGATCATCAATGGTTCATCTAAACTAATGAAAGAAGGGTGTGTGCATACACAACAATATATCTGCTTCCCTCTATTATTATGCTTGTTCGAGGTGCCAGCCCCAAAAGAACAAATATTTTGCTTGATGGGGTTGGCAGCTCCATAATTAATAGAAGCATCAAATTAGTCATGCAACTTGGGAAGATTAAGAACACACAAACAAGTAATGAGGCTTGGAGCAGTGATGTAATAGCTAGCATCGGAAAATGTAGGGTAAACGAACAAAAAGCAGCGGAACCACATGCTAGTTTGCTGATGTGTAATTAAGCATAAAGAACATTAAGCAGTCTGGTGGAACCAACAGGTGGCATCAGAACAAAACTAAAGCATATTAACTACATGTGCACTGGTATGTAATTTAGCACATGTAACATGTTCACTGCCAGAAGTATGGCCCTACAGGTGCAAGCAGAATAACGCGTCTCGTGAAAAACTAAATGATGCCCTGAAGAAATTCAAAGGTGCGGTGCTTATGCTAGGAAAGTGAACGTAGGCGCTGACCGTTGGATAATAGTACCTGATTCTCGGCGGTGTATGGGTATCGTTGTCATACTTGATAGCTAAGGATTGTCGATGGTGCTCGTGTTGCAGTTGAGTTTGGGCCGGCTGTCGCCGTCGCTGAAGCGGCTCCGGTGCTACGGTTGCGGCGCCTGTTGACATACAAGAAAGCTCATCTGTGGTAAGTGAACAGTTGCACGATAAAGAGAAAAACCGAAGGAGTACAAATTGAAATAACCTGATGAGGCTGCGGCGTCAGTAAAGCAGGGCCAGTGGAGTTGAATATGGCGTCCGTGGAGCGGGTCCGGTGCAGTGGACTAAGGCTTCGGCGGGTGCGTTGTACAGTGCTTTCGGTGAGGCTTGTATGAAGGGCCAGCGAAGGGGCGGACGAGGGAGTCAGTGAAGGGCCTACGCTATGGTGGACGAGGGCGCCGGTTAAGCAGATCCGGTGTGGTGGACCATGATGGCGGTCAAGGAGATCTGGAGCGGTGGACAAGCCAGTCGCTGAAGCGGCTCTGGTGAAGTGGTGAGTTGGCAGTTGGGGGTTCCAAGGTGTGGAAGGTAGATCCGGCGGGGTGTGAGGTCCACCGCTGCGGCGGAGGACTAGATTTGGCGGCTTGCCGTGGTTGGGGGTCGAGGAGGGGAAGGGGAGGGGCTCTGGGGAAGAATGTTGGGGGCAAAGAGGGGAAAACAATGGAGTTACCAAAGAAGCCCTTTTTCGTTCATGTGGCAGGGGTAAAACAGGAATATCGCAGGGCTAAACTTTCGGGCGCGTGATATTTCGATGTGAGCAGGAAGTTTAAAAGCTTTTGGCACCTAAAATTATAAGTATTCTGTTCTCGTACGGCCGACTATGATATCATGGCCGACAATTTGTTTGTTTTGCATGCAAAAAAATGTGCAAGTTTTGAAAATCAATGTCTCCAACTTGAAACTTAGATTGTCCATTCAATTCAAATATGGATCGTTGAGCTACTACAAGCAAATACCATCATACGGTCCAATTCAAATGAAATTCCAAATGTGTTTATCCTAAATATGATGACAAAAGCAAAATTGTGTATGTGTATGAATAAAGTGAATGATTATAAAGTTTGAACATGCCCGTATGTGTATATCTCTAGGTTTGATATATGAATTTGAAATCACGAAATCCCGGCTTAAAAAATGTACCTCCGTTCAAATGAATTACAAAAGTTAATGATGGAGTCGAATTCCAAAATTCCAATCTTAGGTTTGTAATTCTGGTACATCAAGGTATATCACGCATGTTCAAAAGTATCGTTATCTCATAGTACAAACTGTGAAACAAATTGATCAACCATGAGTGCACAATATCTCAATTACGCTAAAGTCCCTCAAATATAGACACCTCACTCTTTATCTGAAGTCAACTCCCCCCCCCACCACACACACACACACACAACACACGAGCACATTAACACCCCTCTCTCTTGTAAAGTCCGGACCCCAACATAGGTCTCTATCACATTGTCTCTCGGGCATGCGCACATCTCTTCCCTCACTCTCTAGGTATCCCGTTATCTCTCTTACCCAAGCACACGCAATATGTAGAGTGTATATTTCCCATACACACAAAACGTCGCCCCCAAACGTCTATCTCCCTAGTTATGTGGTTCTCGCGCACTCACCTCACACACCACCCCCGCTGCAAACAAGCACACTTTGTCTCCTTGTGCACCACTCTCCTCTTTATATCTCTCCCACATGCGGACCAACCCCAGCTCCTTCCCTGTATACATATATGTCGTGACTCTTTGCATAGCTCCCTAATGTATGATCGTTCTCGATTTCGCACATTGTTCTCTACACCATCTATTCTAGATCTCTCATGAAGTCCCTATCACACACACGATGACTTGCTTCCCTTGCATCTCCGTTCATAGGCCAATTTCGGACAACATCAACATTGTCTCCCTATCTATACGCCATTTATGGACACAATCGACCCCTCTCGCCCCCTCTCTTCCTCTCTCTCTCTCTCTGTTTACATCATCAGTGGTATCTCTACTCCACATACACTCTCCCTCTCACACACAAACGCGTGCACAAACACACACAGACACGCACAAACACCCATTTATCTGGATCCTCATCTCTCCCCATGTCCGCATGTGTATCTCACACACTCACTCTCTAATTATGTATATGTGTCTCCACGTTACACAACACAAAGCCCCATGTACATGTCTCTCTATATCCTCCACACACATAGACACAAAGAATCTGTTATCATTGCCTCAGTCTCTAACATATCACACACGCACACTGTCTCTCTCTCTCGCAAACACGGTCAACAAGGGTTTCCCCGTGAATAACTTACCGTCTATTCATCAACAGTCGTGGCAGTACGGCGAACACGAGACATGAAAAATAATAAATCTACACGTGCTTAGACCACCTAGTATGACTACTAGGACTAGATCCAGCCAAAAAGCACGCTGCCGTCACCCCCTCCTTGTCGGCGGCGGGAAAATCTTTGCTTTACACAGTCAAGAAGTCATTGTGCTAAGGCCCCACATGCCGAGGCATTGAATAGAATGTAGATGCTAGTTTACGGAAGCAAGTATCGATAATACGTTTGTATCTCCATACTTATATTTCTTCTCTTATAAAAAAACCGAGTTGGTGATGATGGTACGTGTGCCATCTTGCAATATAGACAGTCCGATCTATATCTGACGGATGGAAATTACACTAAAAGATACCCGCACCCCTCTCCACATTTGCAGACAAGGCCTTCCCTCATTCATCCTTATCTCCAACGAACCTCATTGTTGAGCAATTAAGAAAGGAAGCCTCTGGAACAAACTGGCCTGGTGGGCGCTGCCGGCGTCGTCAATCCCCATGCCTCCGCTCAGTCCGACCACCAACCACCACCACACCCCACTCCTCTTCACCTTATCTCATATTTCTCGAGATATCATTAGTTTTTACACATGGTATTACTCCCGCAAGGGTCAATCACAACAACTGTTTTATAAAAAAATGCATCTTGATGTTCCGTGCAATGCACGGATCTTGCTAGTACTCCTACACAAGACTAAGTTGGTGATGCTGGTGTGTCTGCCATCCGTCGTTTCTGACCATTAGATCTACATCTAACGATTGTGAGGTAAGTTGTTGCCTTTTCTCACCAACATCCCACTTGTCTACCAATTTGCAGAAAACCCCATAATTAGTATCTTAAAACCAACCACATCCCTCCCTGACCTCACCAAAATAGCCCAAGGAATATATTCTAATTGAAACATAATATATCTCTAGTGACATATGTATATCAAAATTAGAGTGTTTTGTGCCAAGTTTGTGAATAAGTATTATTCTAATTATGATTCGTTGCAACAGACATGAACATTGCTAGTATTTCCAACCATGCATCTTTTCCTAGTATTCCATAGTTTCGAGTTTTCCATCAAGATATTAGTCACTCATGGTTGATATTTACTTTCAATCATGTACACATATGCACTATGTAACTAGCCTTGCTTATTGGCTTCCAAAGCTTAACTTTCTCTCCTACTTACAATATGTAGAGTATTTAACAAAAAACTACCACTTTCAACCAGACCTAGGAAGAATCTATTATACAAAAAATAGCAAAAACATACCCAAAATTTCTTAATCCACGCCAAAAACTACCTAGTACTCCTACCTATTAGGTTCGTTTAAACCCATTTATGACAGGGTTGGCCCACACATCCGTGCTAACGAGGCAGCTTAAACCAACACATTTTGTTTGACCGTTGACACGAGGGACCCACATCTGACCTTCTATCCTGTTATTCCCCCTCAAATCATTTTTTTTCCTGAACATTACTTCAAATAGTACTGATGCGTGTTCGTCGGTGGCGCCGGTGATGAGCGAGTTGGCCGCCGCTCCGCCGGACGGGCCAGATGCGGCGCTGGCCTCCGCACGGGTTGGCAGGCTGGCCCAAGCGTGACTCACGAGCGAGCAAGCCGCCACGCTGGCCTTCGCTCGAGCCAGATGGCTGGCCCAAGCGTGACTCACAAGCGAGCAAGCCGCCGCGCTTCTTGGAATTTTAGTGGTTTCTTGCATTATTAGAGCAAGTACAATAGAGCTGAGTTAGCGGGCTATAAGAAATAAACTAGTATATTTCTGCTTAGTTGGAGGAAAGAGAAGAGGAGAGAGAAGGTAAGCGGGCTCTTTGTGAAGAGCCAGCTCTAGCACGTGCTCCTAGGCACTTTGTGAGAATGAGAAGTGGGCCACATAATAAAAAAGTAATACACTCTTTTGATCTATTATTGTACATGTTGGCTATAAGATGGGCTGTAGATGACACGGCACTGGCTTATAGCCAGCAGCAGATGATAGGGGTTTCTTGTAAGGAACAATGTACGTACTACTAGCGACAAAAGGCGATTCTAGGTTGCATTGTACTCCAACGAGTACTACTAGTGGTCGCGGGAGTGTATACCTCGTTTTGTGGGTTCGATCCCGGCCGAACGCACGGCAGCCTTTTTTTAAAATAGTACTACTACACTTCGCTGCGAGCCAATATTTTACATGGGTAGTTTGAGTTTTGAAGTCAAACGGACGTGCGGCCCCACAATCTGGGTGCACTGGACAGCCTAGCCACGTGAACGGGGTTTCCTTCCCAGCATCCCGTGGCTCGCGTGCTCGCCCTAGCTGCACCTCGTTTGCAGGTTCCTCATCAGCTAGTAGCATATTTAAACTAACGCCTCCCAATTAAGCCCGAGGAGCTGGAAAAGCCTGGCGGGGCATTGGGAACTGTGCAATATGGCTCTGTACGTAAAGTGCTCTACTCCCTCCGTCTAGGTGTGTAAGTCACCTTACGAAAACCAAATAATCCCAAAACACTTAGGCACTGTACATTAACTCCCTTCTCATTTTTTGTTTTGTGGCATATCAACCAATAAGATATGTGGGTTGTGAATGCTTTCAATGACTTGAGACTACCAAACATAACATGCAGTGGTTAGTTCATTGCATGCAATGCTATTAATTAGCAAAAAGACATTAAGTTTTCTCGTTTTCCTCTCCGCCTTGGTCGCGATGCACAACGTAAGATGACTTACACACCTAGACGGAGGAAGTACTATTATGTAGCCTGTGGCGTTGCATGCATGGACTTCACTCCATTATCGGCTCTACTACAAAAGAAATTCCTCTTGATGTGTTTTTTTTTGAAATGGAGGCAAAAGCTTTGCTTCATTTCATTCATAAAGAAGGAACTACTAACAAAGTTCGACGAGATCCATTACACCTCCACAAATGGAAGCGAAAAGCCTAGTCTCGTTGTATCAAATAACTCAAATGTTCTGCCATCGCAATAACCATCGCTGATAAACAAGCTGCTAGTGTGTGCGTGAGAGGAGCGGCTGAGTAGGCCAGCTACGTGAGAGGAGCGGCTGAATAGAGCACCGAGAGTACCCACTAGGCCACTACGCAGGTGTACTTCCCCTGCATTGATAGTACAGCGATGGTTCTAGAGAACAGTAGTACCCTCCACTTCCAACAGTAGCTCCTTGGCCCTGAGATTTAAGAGTTCAAAACTGGTGCACTATACTAGACTAGACTAGAAGTACAGTACATCGCACTACTAGTTGAGAAAAGTAGTACTAGTATTGCTACAATACGAGTACGTACTCCTCCGTCACATAATGTAAGATGTTTTTTGACACTAGTTGGCGTGTACAAAAAATGGCAAAAACATACCCAAAATTTCTTAATCCACGCCAAAAACTACTACCTAGTGCCAAACAATTCTTACTAGTGCTATTATTTACAGTATAATGCAATCCCATAACGTTCCATAATCCCTTTCTTTCAAAAAAATCTCTTCTAGAGAGAAGATTTCTATCTCCACGCGAGCTACTCATAGGCCAGCGCCATCGCATGCAGTCATGTGAGAGAGAGGGAGACATCCATGCAGCATGCAGAGAGAGGAGAACGCGGGCGGACAGCCAATGGGCTGCATGGGGCATTTATAGCTGCTAGCTCCTCCCATCCATGCGCCAGGGGTATTTTCGTCCAGAAAGCATGCAGCGAGCCCCTGCCTTGGTATCCGGGTCTGCTCTTATGCGCAGAGTAAAAAGAATCAGAGGGTACTAGTAGTAAATAATAGCCTCACCCCTTCACTGAGGAACGATCTACAGTTGGAAGGGACGAGGCCCTGCGGTTACTACGCTCTTATCTCCTCCTCGCCAGTTCCCCTCCCCCCCCCCCGAAGAGAAGGCAGTTCGTCGCTGCTCCCATGGATTCGCCAGGCGGTTCTCCTCCTCGTCGAGGCTGGGAGACCTTGGACGACGATCCTGTGGGAGAAATCGCACGCCACTCCGACGTCCTCACTGCCGCAAGACTCGGTGCTTCCTGCACCAACTTTTTCAAGATGCTGCTTAAACAGGCCATGCTTGTTGGTCTTCCATGCGTCCTCGAGGAGAAGGTTCTTCTATGGGACAATCCTTCGAACAGTCCACCACTCCCTGGCCATGGTTGCACGTTGACTCCGCTAGAGTTGCCGACGTTGAGAGGTAGTCGGATTTTGTCCGATGAGCAGGTCAGTAATGGAGTTTGATCATGTAGTACTTAGTTATTCCATTTCCATCCCGTAATTTCTCCGCTGCCCACCGTCTTATATATAGGTCTGGGTCGGTGCCAACGAATATTTGCTTGCATACCTTCGGTCGGATACCACCATCATTTTGCACAACATCCACAGCAGTGCGGCCATTCTGGTAGACCCCTTCTCCACCATTGGGATCGGCCTTCTAGACTGGCTGGGCTTGAATACGTATGATGATGCCTACATGAGATTGAAGAAGATAGCAATTTCGGACCCGCCGACAAAGCGACGCGGCTATGACGATTACTATCTCATCGCGGTGTTCGACATAAGGATTGCCATCAATGCAAGAGGCAGTAACGGCAGAGGCTGGCGCATGTTGGTGGCGGCAGATTTGTACCCCTACACGTTGAAGACGCCATGCGCCATCTAGGCCGCATCTTCGCGGTGACAAGCCAGGGGACTTGTTTCATCTGGTTGCCATCCTACGGTATGGGAGATTACAAACAGAATGCACAAACCATCATTTGCATCCCTAACGGTACTCCATTATTTTGCAGGGACCAGTCATCCCCCGAACAAAATAAGATCGCCGATCCTGGATGTGCATTTGCATCCGCGATTCGGTCTAACCTGGAACCTTGGAGCTGACTTTGGCATATTGGGATCAACTATCTTAGCAGTCGTTACCCATGGTACCACGGATGTGCAACATGGTCACACAATCTACCATGATCGGACCATCACCATCTACCCAGGTATTCCATTTTTAACCCTCTCGGCTTCTCTTTCATTGTTGTACTAGTAGTATACTTTGTAGTACTAGTAGGAGTACTTTTTACCTTGGAGGACGCGTATAGCTAGCTAGGCCCTTGAAGACTTGAACCCACTAGCTGCCACCATTTTTGTTTTTCCATGTCTTACTATCTCATCCATGTAGCCAAGAGTGGCTATATATAATAAGCCGGTTATTTCACTTCCTCTATACCAGAGCAGTACTATTTGCTGCATAGTATTACTGACCGCCATATTTGAGCACAACATTATTATGCATGGACCTTGACTATGTACGTCACCATGTGTCCAGGTCTGGGATGCCGCATGTACCAGATGAACGGCGCCGAGTTCGACCCCCATGATGCTACATGGGTGCCGAGGAACACTCTTGGAGAGTACTCGCTTTTCATCAGGAACAGCTACCCCATTGTGAAGCGGATGCCACCTTCTGTGCACGACACGGAAGGCCTACCGTTCATGAAGCATGGTTGTGTCTTCAGTGCGCACCGCCGGATGAATGACATGCTGGGACACGCTATCCCTGATTTATGCCGCTTCAGCTTGGATGAGTCTCCATCATATGGAACCGGACTAGAAAGCTGCGACAATGATTCTCGTTGCCCACCGCTATGGATCGTGCCATCCATGAAGAACACCTGGGACTGAAACCTGGAGGAGGACATGTAGCCCATCTATAACGTGTAAGTGGAGTACCGTAATTGTGAACGATAGCGCTGTGAATATATGTAGACTAGTCGTGCACAAATTTATCAGATGAATTGGAGATAAACTTTTGTGGCATACTGGCATTTGTCCTTTAGAATTTATTACTAGTAAATGTGTTATGTGTACGTGCAACTTGTGTAGTTGTTGCACGGGCTCCAACATGCTCTTTGAGAAAAAAAAGGTGGCACAACTTTGGATATACGTGATGTGGCGGCATCATACAGTAGCAGCGTTCGCTATAGTTGTAGTACACTCCTACTAGGACGACAACTCCTATAAAACCTTGCGCTTGGCTCTTTGCCTCTTCGAGAGGTTCAACAGTTCGTACTCATGTGAACCTTGCGCTTGGCTCTTTGCCTCTTCGGAAGGTCCAACAATGATGATACTACAGTAAAATATGCTTCTGGCAATCTGACACTGATTGAACTGCTGCATGTCCACCGCGAGGGCAAGGGCGAGGGCGAGGGAGATGGAGAGGGAGAGGGCACTGTAGTCAAAACCCTCTCCTCGTCCTGCGAACCACCGCACGCGTGGGCGAGGGAGAGGCGTAGTAAGCAAGCTTCTCCTCATTCAGTGAGTTGACGGGACACATCAAAGCAGTACTAGTACTAGTAGTAGTAGTCCATACTGCGTCCTTTCCGATTAATATGGCTTAATTTGAAATGAGAAAAATACACTGGCGGTCAACGTATGTAACAATACGCTCTTTACGGTCACTATATATAGTTTTGCGGCGATTATACGATCACTAGCTAGCTCATCGTAGAGCACTGTATTGCACCCTACTGACCGGCCACATAGTCGACGTGGCACTTTGTTGACTGGTTAAATTGTTACCTGGTTTCTGGGTCCCACCTGTTAGTTGGCAGAGCAAAGAAATCAGTTAAACAAAACTTTACGCAGGCGCGACACGAGTCCAACCCTTGCGCGCGAACCGCCCTGGCTGTGTATGTGAGTGCATGCACGTGTCCTCCCTCGGTCTTCCAACAAAGAGTGTACATCAGCTATAAAACAAAGAGTGTAGTACATGATGTACATCTACACTTCCAATGCATTTAGCCTTTAATCTAAATCGATATTGATTGACTAATGCACCAACTTGTGCTGTAGGTATAGGCTACATGTCTATCCTTAATTGCAGCATGCAACGGCCTTCATTTAATCTTCTTATCTCAATGGTCGCATGCACACATAAGTTTGCTACTTTTGGGCGTTAATTATGCCCTGGTCAATGTGTAAATCTCTAAATTACAGTCTTTCATGGACGTAGGGAGTAGGTTGAGCACTTGAGTATGAGCGTGTGTGTTGCGTCGTGTCCTGTGTGCCGCATGGGTGCGTGAGTGTTGCGTGCGTCCATGTGTATGTGTGAGTGTTGCATGTTGTATGCATGCATGCATGGGGCTTACTCCCTCCCATTGACATGTTCATATTTCAAGCTTCCTCTGTTCCCTCCATATGGTGATACTCCCTCTGTTCCCAAATAGTACGGAGTAAAAGTCTCCCTCTTATATACTCCCTCTGTTCCCAAATACGGAGTATTTGTCTTTCTATAGATTTCAACAAGTGACTAGGTACGGAGCAAAATGAGTGAAGTGAGCGTAGAGGCATAGGGATACTGTAGAAAGGAAGTCCTCGCGATCCATTATTTCCCATCTCGGTCAGAGAGAACTATTCAACTAGTCTTCGCAGTGAAGTGACAATACACGCTGCAACAGATGGGACACGTAATTAATAAGCTGAACCAGCATGTTGGTGTTACTAAATCAGCCTTACCCAGTACTTCCATCTCTTCTTCCTCCTCCTCCTCTCTTCTTCTTCCTCCTCTCTTCCCCATCGTCGGTCGCACACCATTTACCCCCGCTCACTGCTCGCCCGCCCGCACCATCTTCCTTGGTAGCTCGCGCGTACCATATCCCCCCGCTCACTACTCGGCCACACGAGGAGAAGCTTCTTCGCTCGCCCGCCCGAATCCACTTCCCCGCTGGCTCGCAGGCATCAAAAACCCCCAATGGCAGAACCGACTGACACGCAGAGCCACGATTGGAATTCCCTCCCCGATGTTCTCTTGGAGCGGATTTGTAGTCGTATGGACCTACTCAGCACCGTCCGTCTGGCCGCATGCTCGGTGTCTTTGTATCGTCTACTCGTCTGCAACCGGCCGGCTCTTTTCAAGACACCCTGCTTGCTGATGCCTGATCCTCGCAGGTGGCCCAGACACCGACTTGACGATCCTACGGAGGTTGTCGTGGTGCCCCTCGACATGCTACCACTACCTGTCCACATGTCCTTCATGCGCGGCCACTACTGGGCGGGCATGAAGGCCAACTGGATCGTCCTCATCCACCACACTGGTAGTCCGTGGCGTCTCGTGGATATCTACACCCAGCGAAAGATCACCCTTCCATCGTTCGATACCGCCGCCATCAAGCCTCGCGGCCCACCGGACACTCCTGCCTACTACACATGAGACGCGTCAAGCTTTTGGCTCGACCTCTGTTTGCAGAAAGTTGTAATCTGCGAAGTGCCCACACCATCAGAAGACTACATGGATTACAAGCTCATTACCTTGTTCAACATGGGATTAGTCTATCTGAAATCCAGTCGCCATACATGGTTATGGCTCATCATCAATCCTGTTGAGGCAACATTTCTGTCGGATGCTATAGTGCACGATGGCATCATTTACACGGTCGACACACAGATTGGCTGCCTATACTGGTGGAATCTATCGTCGTGTAATTGTTCTATCTCATCTCATCTTTACAAATTTAGAATGCATAGCATGTCTATAACCACATCATTGCTATATGTTCCTCTCATTTCCTAGATTTTTATGACCACACATGTTATTGTTAGAGTTGATATGAGAACAATTGGCATCTAATGATTGTTAGAATACATATTATGAGCATAACATCATGATTGCTATATGTTACTATCGTTTACAAGATTTTTATAACAAAGCATGTTATTGCTTAGAGTTGATATGAGAACAGTAGTAGTAAGTGCTATGGTAGAATATGAGTAGGCGCTGTCATAGCTGTTTTCCTCTCATTGTTACATGATGTTTGAACCATGACATATTGCTAGAATATGAAAGCCATTGGCTTATTTTTTTAACTTGGGGTATGATTATGACCACGGCATTGCAATTCTCTGTCTATGATATGTGTCACTGTTATAATAATCTTAATTCCACACATACTCTAAACATGATTGTTTATTTTTGTCCTTTTGGTCTCCAATTTGAATTGTTGCGGCAGACGCAAATGCGCTGGCCTTCATGATTCCAGGACCTGGAATCATACCAGCCGATGGGTGGTAGTTTATCGCTCGTTCATCTGACGGCGGTCATTTGATGCTCATTCGCACGTACCAAATTGACCAAACCATTACATCAAACCACATGCAGTACAACGCATGGGGCGTTCGTGACAATGATGGCTATGGCTGCTTCGTATTCGAGAAAGATCCCAGCTCCGTTGGGCCAGGCGTATTCAACTGGAGGCGGGTTTACAGCCTCGGCAACCACTCCTTGTTCCTCAGGCTCAATTATCCGATCATCCAACCAATCATCGATCATATCACCGGCGATGATTACTATGCTATGCAACTTCGATTTGCGAGGGGGGGCTGTGTTTACACATCATACCATGGGTTTCATGAATCACCATATCCAGAGATTCGTCGACACAGCTTGTTGCCAGATAATCTTCAGTGTGTGAAAGTCATCAAGCTTCCATGCGATGGATGGCTTTTGCAAACCTGACATGCGGCGATGTGGTTCATGCCAATAGCAAATATGCACAGCTTGATTCGTGCTGATATCTAGACTGAGCCATGTATTCTGCTGCTGTAGCACGACCCTCTTTTGTTGGATATTATGTACTGTTGTTAGTTTGAAGCACTCCTCTGGTTTGACGGATAGATACCTTCCTGGGATCAAGTGCATCCTAACTCACCTGTGTAGGCTTCAAGTGCGTACTTGTTAGTTAAACCAATGTATAAATTTTGACACTAAATACGACTAGTAAGTACTCTAGTACAGTAGCAGTACTAGTATATGTCGGTCAAATTATTCATCATGTCCACACATTGAATTGATGTGACAACACGCTGCGCGTGAGGTGACACAAGAATCCCGGCGGCATGTTCGGGTAATCTGGACTTCAGATTTGGAGTACCACTTATCTGTCGAAATCTTTCATCATTCACTTAAAACAGTCGATTGATCATACATTGAGTACCATATAACTGGAATTACCGATGCAAGTCGAAGAAGGATTGGCCGGTGCAGTCGGCTGGCGTCAAGTTCGATCCCACGGATCAAGAGCTGATCGAGCACCTTGAGGCCAAAGTGAGTGCTGACAGCACGAGATTTCAGTCTCTCATCGATTTGTTCATACCAACCATCGACAGCGAGCACGACATATGCTACACCCAACCTAAGAAACTTCCAGGTAAGACACCGATCGGCCGTCTACTTGCACAAACATATTCCTTTGTTTATAGCTCTATTTTTCTTTTTAGACGCAGACCTGGTGAAGCAATTACAATTTGACAGTTAATAAAAAGTGAAACAAGTGACTGCAACATGCCAAAGATGTTATTAAAATGCCAACTAGGTACACTAAAACCTGTATTCCACAATACTGCAGGTATCACACTGAGTGGCCTAAGGAAGCATTTCTTCTAGCGCAATTCCAGGGCATTCAAAAGGGGCACGTGGACGCGTCGCAAGATACAGTCGGAGTGCGGCATGCACGCGATGTGGCACAAGACCGACAATACCTTGCTGGTGATGGTCAACAGCCGGCAGACGGGCAGCAAAAAAGGTTCTGGTGCTGCACACCAACAAGAACTTCGACCAGCAGAGGACCAACTGGGTGATGCACCAGTACCACCTCGGGGACCTGGAGCAAGAGAAGGAGCGCGAGCTGGTCCTCTGCAAGATTTTCTACCAGACGAACACTAGGGCCAGGAGTAAAAAGATTATAAGTTAGTTTGGTATTGGTAGTTGTACTACATTGTCGTCCGCAAGTTGGTATTGTTGTTAACGATCTTTTGGTATGAACTTGCATTTGCTCCCAACCATCATGCTGAGGGTCGACGTGGATATAAAGCTGAATCATTTGTTTCGAAATGAATTTTCAGGCACCTGGTTTTTATTTGATGGGTAGCATAAGCACCCGCCGTTTGAATTCCCAGTTCTCTAATTTTTTCGAAACAAGTGCATGCACTTATTATTACCAAAAAAAATACAATATCCGTACTGCATCCCAGTTATCAGTTTGTACTTGCAGAATTCTCTCGTTTATTGAGCATGTATATTGTTTTTTTAGGTTGAGCAAGTTTCAACTGGGCTGTAGACTGCCCAGGGTTGGTTTTGTTTTTAACAGGCCTAACCCATGACGACAACGGGGCACAAAGATCCAGCAGGTATCTACTGGCCTCTGGCCCGCCAGCGTTAGTTATATTTTGTCTTACAACATCCGCAAGCAGTTTTTTATACTGAAACCAACACACAGCTCAGTTCTATTATCCTCTTGAAACGCATGTCCTATATCCGTTTTCTAATCTCTACCTATAGTTTTACTAGTTCATATACATGTATCATTATATTGAAAACACATAAAATTCCCTTTTCATATTTACATCCTTATTTTTGTTGTTTTTTCCCACCCAGCGTTGATTTTTTTTTACCACTGGTTTTCCCTTAAACCAACTCAATTATCCCACGTCTTATTTGCTTACAAAAACAAAACGATTTTTTTGGCAAATCAATAAGTTCTTAAAAATGTTTATCATTTCGGGATTACAACAGTTCGGACTCCACCGAAATATGCAAAATAAGGTTGAATTTTTTTACCGTGGTCCTGGGCAGAAAATGGGCTGTAATAAATTACTGAAGAATTAGCAAATGGGCTGCAAATTATAAAAAATAGCAAATGGGCTTTATGTTGTCTGCCATAGATTTGGAGGCTGACTTGTGGGCCTACTAAGTTCATGCATACACAAGGTTTCTCAAAAAAGAAACTTAGTCAACAATCGACTCTACCAGCGTCAGACCGTTAGATTTCAATCTAATGGCAATCGTGTTTCTTCAGTCTCTGATCTTCCTGCCCCAGCCGCCCAAACTAGTGCCGTCGGAACCGCCTGCTCCCGCCTCCCGTGGCCAGCAGTGCTGCCGGGAAGGCCTCACGGCCCCATCATACTCGCATCCCTGGCCTGTCTATCCCTCTACTCACCCACACCTCCTGTTATTTTCCGGCGACGGCAGCCGAACCAGTCAACCCTCGTATTCTCCACCGTGTGGGCAGCCACTGTCGTGTCTTCCCCGGCTCCGTGTCGTTCCCTTCGTAGGCCTCGCGCGTCGTCCACCGCCCTGGTGCTCTCGGTGCGGCGTGGTCAACGATGTCCATCCAACGGCCGTAGTGCTTCTTCAACCTCTGGTCTTCTTGCCCAGCCACCCAAAGCAGCGCCGGTCGTGCCGCATGCTCCTGCCTCCTGTGGCCGGCTGTGCTGCCGCGGAGGCCTCGCCTTCCCCATACTCCTCCCACCGCTGGCCAGGCCATCCGTCCACTCACCCACTCCCCCTGTTATTATGCGGCGACGGCAGCCTCACACCGCAGCCGAACCAGTGAACTCTCGTACTCCTCTCCGCATGGGCATCCACTGCTGCGTCTTCCCTGACTCCGCGTCGTCCTCTTCCTAGGCCTCGCCGTCGTCCACCGCCGTGGTGCTCTCGGCGCGGCGTGGTCAATGTGGTCAACGACCGATTTCCATTGGAAGAGTACTGTACACGGAGAGGCTGACAGCTGGGTCCACGGCAGCCGCAAGGAAGTGCCTCCTTATTACGCACAAAATAATTATTCCTCCACCTGACAGCAGGGACCCACCGGACGGGCCACCAGTATTTTGTGGAAAAAACATTTCCACCCTGACTGCTGGGACCCACCAGACGGGCCACCGTATTTCGTGAAAAAAACGTTTGCCCTTGACTGCTGGGACCCACCGGACGGATCATCGTATTTCGCAAAAAAAATGTTCCCCCGCTATCAGCTCGGACCCACCGAAAGTGCCTCCTTATTACGCACAGAAAGATGAATATTCCCCTGCTAGCTGGGACCCACCATGGTGGGAGGTTGACTTGTGGGCCTACTAAGTTGACGGGGACGGAGGGCTTTGTCAACTTAGTCAATATGAACGATTCTAGCTCCAGTGACCATACGATGTCCATCGAACGGCCGTTGTGCTTCTTCAATCTCTGCTCTTCCTGCTCCAGCCGCTCAAACAAGCACCGACGGGACTGCCTTCTCCCTCCTCCCCGCGACCGGCTGTGCTGCCGCGTAGGCCTCACTGCCCCACCGTACTCCCATCCTTGGCCTAGCCATCCCTCTACTCACCCACACCTGCTGTTATTCTCCGGCGACGGCAGATGAACCAGTAAACCCTCGTACAGTCCTACTCCCTCCGCGTGGGAAACAACTGTCAAGTCTTCCCTGCCTCCGTGTCGTTCCCTTCCTAGGCCTCGCCGTCGTCCACCGCCCTGGTGCTCTCGGCGCGGCCTGGTCAAGGTGGTCAACGACCGACATGCATCTAAAGAGGACTGTACGTGGAGAGGCCGACAGCTGGGTCCATGGCCGCACGCAAGAAAATGCCTCCTTATTACGCGCAAAATAATGATTCCTCCACCTGACATCAGGGACCCAACGAAAGGGCCTCTGTATTTCGCGAAAAAAACGTTACCGCCGCTGACAGCTCGGACCCACCAGCTATATCTTCGCACGCAAGGAAGTGCCTCCTTATTACGCACAAAAAAATGATTACTCCCCCTGTTAGCTGGGACCCAGTATAGTGGCAGGCTGACTTGTGGGCCTACTAAGTTGACGGGGACGGAAGGCTTTGTCAACTTAGTCAATATGCACGATTCTAGCTCCAGTGACCGTACGATGTCCATCCAACGGCCGTAGTGCTTCTTCAACCTCTCGTCTTCTTGCTCCAACCGCCCAAACCAGCGCCGGTCGTGCCTCGTGCTCCTGCCTCCCGTGGCCGGCTGCGATGCGGCGGAGGCCTCACCGCCCCCTACTACTCCCACCGCTGGTCAGGCGATCCCTCTACTCACCCACACCCCTGTTATTCTGCGGCGACGGCAACCTCACACCGCTGCGAACCAGTGAACCCTCGTACTCCTCTACGTGTGGGTATCCACTGCCGCGTCTTCCCCGGCTCCGCGTCGTCCCCTTCCTAGGCCTCGCCGTCGTCCACCGCCCTGGTGCTCTCGGCGTGGCGTGGTCAACGTGGTCAAGGAACGGCTTCCATCGGACGTGGACTGTACGTGGAGAGGCTGACAGCTGGGTCCACGACCGCAGCAAGGAAGTTCCTCCTTATTACGTGCAAAATAATTATTCCTCCACCTGACAGCGGGGACCCATCAGGCGGGCCACCGTATTTCACGAAAAAGACGTTTGCCCCTGACTGCGGGGACCCACCAGCTACATCTTCGAACGCAGGGAAGTGCGTCCGGGCAAAAAAATGATTCGCCCCCCTGACTGCTGGGACCCACCAGCTACATGTTTGCAGGCAAGGAAGTGCTTGACAGTCGAGACCCACCTAGTCGAAGCGTGCGTAGCGTTGTCATTCTGGTCACGAACGTGTACGTACATATATACTGGTGGATGTAGAGGCGCACACGTGTCGTAGTAGAGGCACGTACGTGTCGTAGTAGAGGCGCGCACGTATCATGTACACATACGTACATCGGCCAGGGTGCAAGAAAGAAAATACAGCCACGTATGTGTACATACGGGCGGGGTCTCGAACGCCTACTCGCGCATACGTACGGCCAGGGCTCGTGTACATGGCTGGGTTGGAACGGAGAAACAGCGTCGTCGTCGTGTTCATGGGGAGGCAACGGAATGCGTCGTGTTCATGGAGAGGCAACGGAATGCCTCGTGTTCATGGGGAGGAAACGGAATGCGTCGTGTTCATCGGGAGGGCTTGGACGGAACAGGCGATGGAAACGAGGCCTGGCGTACCGCAGAACGGAGGAAACGGCCTTGTGTTCGACTGGCCACGTTCGAAACGGGATCCTGTTCATCGGGAGGGGTCTGGCATACCGCAAAACGGAGGAAACAGACCTCCTACGGTCGGAACGGGGGTCCTGTGTTGATCGGGAGGGGTGTGGCATACTGCAAAACGGAGGAAACGGACCTCCTACGGTCGAACGGGGGTCCTATTGATCGGGAGGGGTGTGGCGTACCGCAAAACGGACGAAACGAACATCCTACGGTCGAAACGGGGGTCCTGTTCATCGGGAGGGGTGTGGCGTACCGCAAAACGGGACTCCATAGGATACTGTTCATCTCCATCGTCGACCTCCTCCAGCCTCCACGGGTTACCGTCGACCTCCTCCAGCCTCCACGGGCTCCTGTTCATCCAGCCTCCACCACGCGCTACTCCATCGGCTACTGTCCAACCACCCCTCCACCGTCTACTGTTCATCCAGCCCTCCACATCACGGGGTCCTGTTCAACCACCCCTCCACCATCTACTGTTCATCTAGCCCTCCACCACACCACTCACCGAAATTTTCCTCGCCCTCGCTTCTAACATGGTTTTTTCCATCATGGACGGCCCAAAGAGTGTCATGCAGCTGTGTCTCCGGCCCGCCCAGGACGAAAAGCTCATTTTATGTCATGATTTTTTGTCATAGAAGTAGGAGCCCACCACATCTATGATGATACCGGGTTTTGTCACAATTATTGTCATAGAAGTGTCATATGTATGACATAAAAAAATTTCGTTCGGCCCAAAATGTCACGGATGTGTCCTTTTTTTAGTGGCTGCTGCGAGCGGGCCTGTGGCCTTAGGCCTCTTTTACAAGTCACCATCAGGCCACCCCGCAGCCGCTGCTGAACCGCCTCGCTGCCTCGGCGCCTCCAACCTACCGGTCTGCGGTCGTCCGAGTCACTACGTCTGCGGTCCCGTTAAGCCGCCGAGCTGGTTCGCTTCTGGACCGGCTGCCCGCTGCGCCACCTCTCCTTGCTGGTTTCGTCTTTGCTGTGCGAGCCGCCTACTGCAGCCGGGTCAACATCCGCGCCTTGCGCCGCCGGCCTTGACCCGTTACTTCTGCCATGGCTCTCGTCTTCGAGTCGTCTTGAGCCGCCGGTGCCACAATAAACCGCCCCTGCTGAGTTGGTTCTCCGTCACCCCGTGCGGCCTCATCTTGAGCCGCCACTGCTCAAACTCGTCATCGCGTCCGCCGTCGCCGGTTCGTGCCTGCAAACTGCCATGACCTCGTGTCGTGCCTCCACTGAGCAGGCTTTGAGTCACCGAGTCTGCTACACACGAATCGCCTCAAGTCAACCATGCCTCGGCCCTCAACTGCTTGCCTACGCGCAGCTCTACGCCGCCGTTGCGGCCGCGCCAAGCTTCCCTTTTCAGAAACAACCTCGCCTCGACCTCATGAAGAACTGCCATCATGCCTTCGCCGAGTCGTCACCTGAATCGTGGCCAAGCCGTCGCCTCACCCCCGCCATGCGCTAGGAGAGTCTCCGCTACTTTAACCCACCGACGTGCCACATGCTGCTGTCATCGAGTCACCTCGTTGCGAGTCTTCACCAACGGCTCACCGCCACGGTCTCGGCTGCTGACAAGAGCCGTCGGCCGTGTGTTAGACTGGCTGGTCTTGAGCCTCCACTTGAACCGCCCAGCCTCGACCCGCTACTCTTGCCGTGGCTCTCGTCTTCGAGTCGTCTTAAACCGCCGCTGCCGTAGCCTCTGCCTTAAACCGCCCTCACCTCCTCCTGCTCTGCGTGCTTGCGCTAAACCTCCCATGGCCTCCTTTTGTTTTCAACCCGCCGTCGTGGATGCACATTGAGCCGCCGCCGCTCGATTTCTGTCGCCGGGTCGACCCCGCCCTGTTTCCACTACGGTTGAACCGCTACCGCTATCGCTTCATGGGTCGTCGTGGCCTCGAGGGCCGCCGTCGCCTCGTCAAGCCAGCCGCGCCTGAGCCGCCACGACCTGCCCGTGCTCCGCCGGATCTCGCCTCTGTTCACATGGCCTTGAGCGGTCCTTCGTTCGGCCGCTTCCGTCCTAAACCGCCGGACGCTGTCGTCGCCGCCGCCTTGCCACCTAGCTGCCATGCTCCATCTCACTGGGGGCCTCCCTGAGCCGATGCGCCTTGCGCCGCGCTGAGCCGCCGTTACCTCGTTTTGAGTCGCCCTTGTTGCGAGCTCACACCGAGTCGCCGTCCTACCTTCACAAACGCCGGTTGCCTCGATCTTCATCTTCTGCAAGCTGCTGTTGTGCATTGTTACGGCCGCCGTTTCAATGTCACCACTGAATCGTGGCAGGGTCAAAGCCCCAGTGAGGCCCTGTTTGTTTGAGCTGCCGCCTCTGCCGCGACCAGCTCCGGCCCCGCGGGCTCCCGCCGCTCGCTCTGCAAGAGAAGGAGCCATGTTTCCTCTGTGCTTGCTCTGGATGGAAAGAAGGAAACAAAGGAAAAGTCAAGGGATGGCTAAAAATGTGGATTGGTCAATACAACTCGAAGGATCTGGTTCAGAGTCATCCAATTCCGGTTCTGCTGTGTCTAGTCGGCCGCCGCCTTGCCTCAACTGGAGAGAGTGGCTTAAAAATGGCGCTATATATGGATCATCCATCGTTTGAACGAACCAGGTGATATCCTTTCTATGTATTTTAATACATATTAAATTGTTTGAGAACAATTACTCTGATCTATAATATTTTTCGCAGGACCATTATTTATTATAAAAAAAGGTGTCGCGTAAGGGGTGCGCGCCAACATCACGATTGCACTAGTGCTTGTTCATGTCGTGATGCTCGATGGATACATACCTTCAGCGTGGTGATGATAAACTCCGCGGTGGATAATTTCTAGCCTAACATATCAGGTGAAATCCATCCAGTATATTTTTATATTATATATTGCTTTCTTTAAAAGAGCAATTACTTCGGCTTGTAAGTTCTTCAATGCAGGGCAAGTTGTCTACTGCAAAAGGGATTTTTATATTACTGAGTTGTTGAATGACTCATACTGGTTTATATCACGGTCAAATATGGAGAATCTCAAGCCAACTCCTTGAGTCGCCTTAAGACTCGGGGGCTACAATGACGTGACTTGGCAGAATTGGCCGGTTTAAGTGAATTCAAGAACTCCGGGTCAGTGGAGGGAAGATAACCCGGCCCTGGAGGCTACTGCCTTATTGGCGAATATTTAAAGGCCGTCAGAAAATTTCCGGCTTAAAAAGAAGGATTCCGGTTTAAAATCCGACTATCAAGCCCATATTATAAGAGCACAACTTTGGTTACTTTGGTAATCCGGCTATCAAGCCCATGTTATAAGAGCACAGCTCTCGTTACTTTGGTAATCCGGCTATCAAGCCCATATTATAAGAGCACAGCTCTGATTACCTTGGTAATCCGGCTATCAAGCAATATTATAACTTCATATGAGCATAGCTCTGGTCTACTTGGAGGCTTCAAGACCGGATTAAAGGGACCAAAGAGAGTCTGTTGCACAACACAGCTCAAATATAGGTACCCCTTGGGCACAGCCCACATAATCACTTGGGGGCTTGGCTGTATTCGAACCATAGCTACACCTCTTATTGGCGTAAGGCCACTGATACGTCTCCAACGTATCTGTAATTTTTTATTGCTTCATGCTATATTATCTATTGTTTTGAATGTTTATGAGCTTTATTGTACACTTTTATATCATTTTTGGGACTAACCTATTAACCTAGAGCCCAGTGCCTATTTATGTTTTTACCTTGTTTTAGGGTTTCGGAGAAAAGGAAAATTAAACGGAGTCCAATTGACCTGAAACTTCACGGAACTCATTTTTTGAAGGAAAGAAGCCCAGAAGACTTGAGTACACGTCAAGGGACCTACGAGGAGGCCACGAGGCAGGGGGCACACCCACCCCCTCTGGGCGCGCCCTCCACCCTCATGGGCCCCTCGTAGCCCCCCTGACGTACTTCTTACGCCTATATATCTCCATATACCCTAAAAACATCCGAGAACACAATAGATCGGGAGTTCCGCCGCCAGAAGCCTCCGTAGCCACTGAAAACCAATCTAGACCCATTCCGGCACCCTGCCGGAGGGGGCAATCCCTCTCCGGTGGCCATCTTCATCATCCCGGTGCTCTCCATGATGAGGAGAGAGTAGTTCTCCCACAGGGTTGAGGGTATGTACTAGTAGCTATGTGTTTGATCTCTCTCTCGTGTTCTTGAGGTGATACGATCTTGATGTATCCCGAGCTTTGCAATTATATTTGGATCCTATGATGTTTCTTCCCCACTCTACTCTCTTGTAATGGATTGAGTTTCCCCTTTGAAGTTATCTTATCGGATTGAGTCTTTAAAGATTTGAGAACACTTGATGTATGTCTTGCCGTGCGTATCTGTGGTGACAATGGGATACCACGTGATTCACTTGATGTATGTTTTGGTGATCCACTTGCGGGTTCCGCCCATGAACCTATGCATAGGGGTTGGCACACGTTTTCGTCGTGATTCTCCGATAGAAACTTTGGGGCACTCTTTGAGGTCCTATGTGTTGGTTGAATAGATGAATCTGGGATTGTGTGACGCATATCGTATAATCATACCCACGGATACTTGAGGTGACATTGGAGTATCTAGGTGACATTAGGGTTTTGGTTGATTTGTGTCTTAAGGTGTTATTCTAGTATACGAACTCTAGGGCTATTTGTGACACTTATAGGAATAGCCCAACGGATTGATTGGAAAGAATAACTTTGAGGTGGTTTCGTACCCTACCATAATCTCTTCATTCGTTCTCCGCTATTAGTGACTTTGGAGTGACTCGTTGTTGCATGTTAAGGGATAGTTATGTGATCCAATTATGTTAGTATTGTTGAGGGAACTTGCACTAGCGAAAGTATGAACCCTAGGCCTTGTTTCCTATCATTGCAATACCGTTTATGCTCACTTTTATCACTTGCTACCTTGCTGTTTTTATATTTTCATATTACAAAAACTAATATCTACTATCCATATATCACTTGTATCACCATCTCTTCGCCGAACTAGTGCACCTATACAATTTACCATTGTATTGGGTGTGTTGGGGACACAAGAGACTCTTTGTTATTTGGTTGCAGGGTTGCTTGAGAGAGACCATCTTCATCCTACACCTCCTACGGATTGATAAACCTTAGGTCATCCACTTGAGGGAAATTTGCTATTGCCCTACAAACCTCTACACTTGGAGGCCCAACAACGTCTACAAGAAGAAGGTTGTGTAGTAGACATCAAGCTCTTTTCTGGCGCCGTTGCCGGGTGAGGTGAGTGCTTGAAGGTATATCCTTAGATCTTGCAATCCAGTCTTTTAGTTTCTTCTTTTATCACTAGTTTAGTTTATAAAACAAAACTATAAAAAAATGGAATTGAGTTTGTCTCATACGCTTCATCTTTTTAATATCTTTCGTAAGTATGATGAAAATGAAAATTGTGCTCAAGTACTAGAAGAAGAAATCTATAAAATGTTTGGCACTAAATATGTGAATGATGAGCATGATTGCAATGTTGTTAGTACGAATTCTTTGAATATCCATGATACTAATGATGATTGCACTAGTTATGATGAAAATGTCTCCTATAAACATGTCAATTTTTGTGGAGTGCATTGGGTTTGTAAGTACACACCAAATAGGGAAGATAGATAATGCATGAGGCATAAGTACTTAGAAACTAAATTGTTGCAAGAAAGGCTAGATGATTGTGCTGAAAATTTAAATTTTCTTAGCCATACTTGTGAACTTTGCAATGAACGTGGTCATTTAGCTATCCGATGCAAATTGTTTCATGATGTAATCGTGTCCAAAAATTGTGATGAGTTGATTTCCCTTGCAAATTATAATGAACTTAGTTTGCTTATGGGTTATGAAGAAATGAAACGTTTAACCAATCATCTTCCAGAATTTTCCCGTTACAAACTTCTTGGCTTTGATCTAGAGGAAATTTATATGTATTGTGCGGTGAATTGTATTGAAAATCCTTATGTTGCCAACTACATAAAGAAAAGAAAACAAATAGAAGATGAAGAGAATACTAACGAAAGGGAAGAGACTTCCCAATACCCTCCTATTATTTCTTATGATGAATCAGGTAACGAGGAGGAGCCTCCTATTCAACCAATCTCATTAATAAGGAGCTCCAAAAGGAGGATTGAACCCACACATGATGTGGTGAAGAAGAAGAAAAGAAAAAGGAAGAGAGGTAAAAAGATATCTCCCCCAAATAATGTTGCTCCTATTACTATTGCGCCTCATGAAAATACAATTGTGGAAGATAATGATACTTCTTATGGTCTTGAAAATCTTTTTGGCACTTGCTTGGATGAATATGATAATTGCTATACTATTGGTGCTATCCATACTGTTAATTATGAGAGTGACTATGCTTATGATATGAAAAGGCCCAAGCTTGGGGATGCTATGTTTGATGAAGATGATGTTCTTGAGAATATATTTGCTGAAATTAATGTTTGTCCCAAGCTTGGGGAAGCTATGATTAATGAAGATGATATTTTTAGTCTCCCAAGTTTTGATATGCAAATTTATAATGATGATAGCATGCCTCCTACTTATGATGATTATTGTGATGATACTTATGCTATAAAAAGTAGTGATTATATTTATAAAACTTGTCATGATTATGATTACCCCTTCTCTAAACATTACTCTTTTAATGTGGAAACAATTTATAGTATTCGAGTCTCTTATGATGCTCCCACTATTCCGAATGAGAAGAATTTTGCTTATGTGGAGAGTAATAAAAATTCTATGCTTGTAGATCATGAAAAGAATGCTTTAGGTGCTGGTTATATTGTTGAATTCATTCATGATGCTACTTAAAATTATTATGAGGGAGGAATATATGCTTGTAGGAATTGTAATAATATCAAGTTTCCTCTCTATGTGCTTAAAGTTTTGAAGTTATACTTGTTTTACCTTCCTATGCAAGTTGATTCTTGTTCCCACAAGTTGTTTGATCACAAAATCCCTATGCATAGGAAGTATGTTAGATTTAAATATGCTAGTCATATTCTTCATGATGCTCTCTTTATGTTTCAATTCTTATCTTTTATGTGAGCATCGTTGAAATCATCATGCCTAGCTAAGGGCGTTAAACGATAGCGCTTGTTGGGAGGCAACCCAACTTTATTTTAGTTCCTTGCTTTTTGTTCCTGTTTAGTAATAAATAGTTCATCTAGCCTCTGTTTAGATGTGTTTTTATGCTTTTAATTAGTGTTTGTGCCAAGTAGAACCTTTGGGAAGACTTGGGGAAAGTCTTGTTGATCATGCTGTAAAAAACAGAAACTTTAGCGCTCACGAGAATTGCTGCCATTTTTATTTGGAAAGTGATATTTAGTTAATTATTTTTGCAGATGGTTAATAGATAAATTACTCAGGTCCACCAATTTATTTCAGAATTTTATGAGTTCCAGAAGTATACGTTTGATCCAGATTACTACAGACTGTTCTGTTTTTGACAGATTCTGTTTTCGATGTGTTGTTTGCTTATTTTGATGAATCTATGGCTAGTAAAATAGTTTATAAACCATAGAGAAGTTGGAATACAGTAGGTTTAACACCAATATAAATAAAGAATGAGTTCATTACAGTATCTTGAAGTGGTGATTTATTTTCTTATACTAACGGAGCTTACCAGTTTTCTGATAAGTTTTGTGTTGTGAAGTTTTCAAATTTTGGGTAAGGATTCGATGGACTATGGAATAAGGAGTGGCAAGAGCCTAAGCTTGGGGATGCCCCAGGCACCCCAAGGTAATATTCAAGGATAGCCAAGAGCCTAAGCTTGGGGATGCCCCGGAAGGCATCCCCTCTTTCGTCTTCGTTCATCGGTAACTTTACTTGGAGCTATATTTTTATTCGCCACATGATATGTGTTTTGCTTGGAGCATCATGTTATTTTATTTAATTTTACTTGCTTTTTGAATAAAATACCAGGATCTGAAATTCTTAAATGTTAGAGAGTCTTCACATAGTTGCATAATTATTCGACTACTCATTGATCTTCACTTATATCTTTCAGAGTAGTTTGTCATTTGCTCTAGTGCTTCACTTATATATTATAGAGCATGGTGGTAGTTTTATTTTGAAGAAATAGATGAACTCTCATGCTTCACTTAGATTATTTTGAGAGTCTTAAATAGCATGTTAATTTGCTTAAAATCCTAATATGCTAGGTATACAAGATTAGTAAAAACTTTCTTATGAGTGTGTTGAATACTAAGAGAAGTTTGATGCTTGATGATTGTTTTGAGATATGGAAGTAATAATATCAAAGTCGTGCTAGTTGAGTAGTTGTGAAATTGAGAAATGCTTGTGTTGAAGTTTGCAAGTCCCGTAGCATGCACGTATGGTAAACGTTATGTAACAAATTTGAAACATGAGGTGTTATTTGATTGTATTCCTTATGAGTGGCGGTCGGGGACGAGCGATGGTCTTTTCCTACCAATCTATCCCCCTAGGAGCATGCGCGTAGTGCTTGGTTTTTGACGACTTGTAGATTTTTGCAATAAGTATGTGAGTTCTTTATGACTAATGCTGAGTCCATGGATTATACGCACTCTCACCCTTCCATCCTTGCTAGCCTCTTCGGTACCGTGCATTGCCCTTTCTCACATTGAGAGTTGGTGCAAACTTCGCCGGTGCATCCAAACCCTGTGATATGATACGCTCTATCACACATAAACCTCCTTATATCTTCCTCAAAACAGCCACCATACCTACCTATTATGGCATTTCCATAGCCATTCCGAGATATATTGCCGTGCAACTTTTCACCGTTCTGTTTATTATGACACGCATCATCATTGTCATATTGCTTTGCATGATCATGTATTTGACATCGTATTTGTGGCAAAGCCACCGTTCATAATTTTTCATACATGTCACACTTGATTCATCGCAATCCCGGTACACTGCCGGAGGCATTCATATAGAGTCATATTTTGTTCTAAGTATCGAGTTGTAATCATTGAGTTGTAAAAAAATAGAAGTGTGATGATCATTCATAGAGTATTGTCCCCCCCCCCAAAAAAAAGAGAAAGGCCAAATAAAAAAGGAAGGCCAAAAAAAGAAAGGCCAAATAAAAATAAAAATAAAAATAAAAGGGACAATGCTACTATCCTTTTTTCCACACGTGTGCTTCAAAGTAGCACCATGATCTTTATGATAGAGAGTCTCTTGTTTTGTCACTTTCATATACTAGTGGGAATTTTTCATTATAGAACTTGGCTATATTCCAACAATGGGCCTCCTCAAGTGCCTTAGGTCTTCGTGAGCAAGCAAGTTGGATGCACACCCACTTAGTTTCTTTCATTGAGATTTCATACATTTATAACTCTAGTGCATCCGTTGCATGGCAATCCCTACTCCTTGCATTAACATCAATCGATGGGAATCTCCTTAGCCCATTGATTAGCCTCGTTGATGTGAGACTTTCTCCTTTTTGTCTTCTCCACATAACCCCCTCAATATTCTATTCCACCCATAGTGCTATATCCATGGCTCGCGCTCATGTATTGTGTGAAAGTTTATAGGTTTGAGATTACTAAAGTATGAAACAATTGCTTGGCTTGTCATCGGGGTTGTGCATGATGAGAGCATTCTTGTGTGACGAAAATGGAGCATGACTAAACTATATGATTTTGTAGGGATGACCTTTCTTTGGCCATGTTATTTTGAGAAGACATGATTGCTTAGTTAGTATGCTTGAAGTATTACTATTTCTATGTCAATATGAACTTTTATCTTGAATCTTTCGGATCTGAATATTCATACCACAATTAAGAAGAATTACATTGAAATTATGCCAACTAGCATTCCACATCAAAAATTCTTTCTTTTATCATTTACCTACTCGAGGACGAGCAGGAATTAAGCTTGGGGATGCTGATACGTCTCCAATGTATCTATAATTTTTGATTGCTCCATGCTATATTATCTACTGTTTTGAATGTTTATGGGCTTTATTATACACTTTTATATCATTTTTGGGACTAACCTATTAACCTAGAGCCAAGTGCCAGTTTCTGTTTTTACCTTGTTTTAGGGTTTCGAAGAAAAGGAAAATCAAACGGAGTCCAATTGACCTAAAACTTCACGGAACTCGTTTTTGGAAGGAAAGAAGCCCAGAAGACTTGGAGTGCACGTCAGGGGACCTATGAGGAGGCCACGAGGCAGGGGGCGCGCCCACCCCCTCTGGGCGCGCCCTCCACCCTCGTGGCCCCCCTGACGTACTTCTTCCGCCTATATATCTCCATATACCCTAAAAACATCCAAGAACACAATAGATCGGGAGTTCCACCGCCAGAAGCCTCCGTAGCCACCGAAAACCAATCTAGACCCATTTCGGCACCCTGCCGAAGGGGGCAATCCCTCTCCGGTGGCCATCTTCATCATCCCGGTGCTCTCCATGATGAGGAGAGAGTAGTTCTCCCTCAGGGCTGAGGGTATGTACCAGTAGCTATGTGTTTGATCTCTCTCTCTCTCTCTCTCGTGTTCTTGAGGTGATACGATCTTGACGTATCGCGAGCTTTGCTATTATATATGGATCCTATGATGTTTCTTCCCCCCTCTACTCTCTTGTAATGGATTGAGTTTCCCCTTTGAAGTTATCTTATCGGATTGAGTCTTTAAAGATTTGAGAACACTTGATGTATGTCTTGCCGTGCATATCTGTGGTGACAATGGGATACCACGTGATTCACTTGGTGTATGTTTTGGTGATCAACTTGCGGGTTCCACCCATGAACCTATGCATAGGGGTTGGCACATGTTTTTGTCGTGATTCTCCGATAGAAACTTTGGGGCACTCTTTGAGGTCCTATGTGTTGGTTGAATAGATGAATCTGAGATTGTGTGATGCATATCATATAATCATACCCATGGATACTTTAGGTGACATTGGAGTATCTAGGTGACATTAGGGTTTTGGTTGATTTGTGTCTTAAGGTGTTATTCTAGTACGAACTCTAGGGCTGTTTGTGACACTTATAGGAATAGCCCAACGGATTGATTGGAAAGAATAACTTTGAGGTGGTTTTGTACCCTACCATAATCTCTTCGTTCATTCTCCGCTATTAGTGACTTTGAAGTGACTCTTTGTTGCATGTTGAGGGATAGTTATGTGATCCAATTATGTTAGTATTGTTGAGGGAACTTGCACTAGCGAAAGTATGAACCCTAGGCCTTGTTTCCTATCATTGCAATACCGTTTATGCTCACTTTTATCACTTGCTACCTTGCTGTTTTTATATTTTCAGATTACAAAAACTATTATTATCACCATCTCTTCGCCGAAGTAGTGCACCTATACAATTTACCATTGTATTGGGTATGTTTGGGACACAAGATACTCTTTGTTATTTGGTTGCAGGGTTTCTTGAGAGAGACCATCTTCATCCTACGCCTCCTACGGATTGATAAACCTTAGGTCATCCACTTGAGGGAAATTTTCTACTGTCCTACAAACCTCTGCACTTGGAGGCCCAACAACGTCTACAAGAAGAAGGTTGTGTAGTATACATCAGCCACTAGGGAAATCACTTGGTGGCTTGGTCGTATTCGAACCATAGCTACACTTCTTGATCAGCGTAAGGCCACCAGGGAAATCACTTGGGGGCTTGCTCGTATTCGAACCATAGCTACACCTCTTGATCAGCGTAAGGCCACCAGGGAAATCACTTGGGGGCTTGGTCGTATTCGAACCATAGCTACACTTCTTGATCAGCGTAAGGCCACCAGGGAAATCACTTGGGGGCTTGCTCGTATTCGAACCATAGCTACACCTCTTGATCAGCGTAAGGCCACCAGGGAAATCACTTGGGGGCTTGCTCGTATTCGAACCATAGCTACACCTCTTGATCAGCGTAAGGCCACCAGGGAAATCACTCGGGGGCTTGGTCATATTCGAACCATAGCTACACCTCTTGATCGGCGTAAGACCACCAGGGAAATCACTTGGGGGCTTGGTCATATTCGAACCATAGCTACACCTCTTGATCGGCGCAATGCCACAATTATGACTATTTGGGGGCTCTGGTCGTATCTGAACCATAGCTTAAACCCTCTTGATCATACACATACATCATCATATATTGCATCATACATTGCATCATCATTACATCATCATAGCATGTATCATATGTGCATGGACATACCGGTTTATATGGCAGGAATCGGTTTTCAAACCAGGTTATATTATTCAAATCTTTAATAGCCAACATGGCTGGATTTTTGTTATGGTTATCAATAACCAGTATTACGATTGAGGTTTTGAAAGTCGCTTTAGCGCAATGGATATTATTTTATCGATGGATATGATTTATTCTACAATAGAAGGAATAGTCCCGAGTCGCTGCAGGCTTACGACCCGGCACTTGGGGGCTACATTATTCAAATTGAGATTACATCAAATATGGAAGTCCCATGTCACTGCTAGCATGCGCCATGGCACTTGGGGGCTAATGCAAAGTCATTTTTCGATCACCTTATTGAAGACCCGACTCATCACATTGTAATGAGTCGGCCCTTGGGGGCTACCAATTGCTCCTGTCAACAATTCAAGGTACACAAGTCTTAATCCATTATATTGAAGGGTCCACTCCTCAGTTGGTAAAGCACAAAGCTCTTAACCTTGTGGACGTGGGTTCAAGCCCCATGATGGGAGTTACATCATATGATGTTATTTTCAATGAAGTATATATAAAGTCCCAACTCGTTATTATCTTACTGAGCCGGCCCTTAGAGGCTACATGCTGCTGTTAAAGTCTACATGATCATATTTTCAAAGTCCATGTTCATTATTTGCATAATGACCCGGCCCTTGGGGGCTACACTGGTTGAAGTTTTTATGGGCATCAGGCAATTACAAGTCCCAAGTTGCTCCAAGCATGACAACCCGGCACTTGGGGGCTACATATGTGGAATACTCAGTTCTGATTAGTGATTGAGATGAACAACCTGGATTTCTTCAAGCTTGTGACATTCATATTGAAGCAATTCTTAAGCTGTTACTACGTTACCTTCTTAAGACTTGGGGCTACAAGTGATAGGCATATAAGAGATATATTTTCAAAGCTGATGTTAACAAACAGTTATGACCCGGTGCCATCAATATTTATAAACCGGCAATTTTGGCAATGATAAACGGACAAGTTCTACATCCTTAAAGCCGGTTGAAGATCAGATGAGTATTTCAAAGACCAGTATTTTTGTTAGGCATTGGGAGCTGAATCAAATGAATTATTCTTCACAATTTTTCTCTGTGACAAACCAATGTCAGCAAATTGATTATGAAGCTGGCCTATTGACCGGGATTTTCTAGAAGAAGGAAACACAAGGACATAAGGATGATTCATGATCAGTTTAACATGGATAAATCCAAATTAAACTGGGGGCTAATGTCGGGGATATACCCCGCGGTATGACCCGGCCGGAGTTATAACCCGGCTGGGACTTGGTAAACCGGCAGATGGTAAACCGGTAGAGAGTTAAGACATACATTTACGACAGATGGTTAAGACGGATGGTAATCCGGCAGATGATAACTCGACAGGTGTTAAGTCATATGATAACCCGGCAAGTGTTAATTCAGATGATAACCTGGCAGCTGTTAAGTCAGATGATAATCTGGCAGGTGTTAAGTCAGATGATAACCCGACAGGTGTTAAGTCAGATGATAACCCGGCAGGTGTTAAGTCAGATCATAACCCGGCAGACAATCATAACCCGGCAGACAGTCATAACACAGCAGACAGGGTTGCCTGGGGTTAACAAGCCCGGGACGTTAAGAAGCCCAAGATGTTAAGAAGCCCATGAAGAGAAGTCAAAATAGTTTAAGTCTTAATCAAGGTTGTCAGAATCGCGATTTTGAATCGGGAGCTCTGATGGTAGGATCGCAAATCGTGGAATCTTCACTATCATGATTGTAAAAACATAGATTCTATTAACTAAAATCATAGAATCAGAGGGATTAGTTTGGATCGTAAAGTCGTAGAATCGTATAACAGAATCGCGATTCTCTTAATCCGAGTTGGACTCTACATGTAGCCCACCCCTTCAAACATATATAAGGAGGGGCAGGGCACCCCAAAGAGGGAGAGAAAAATATTAAGGGTTAGACATAACTAGGAGAGCCGGTTTACTGCAACTCCCTCGTGATGATAATAAGACCTAGCCACAAACAGCATGTAGGGTTGTTACCGGATGATGTTTCCCGGGGCCCGAAGCTATCTAAACCCTTGTCTTGTGTTGCGTTTCTCGATTCCACTCAACCCCTCTCAAGCTACCACATAGATGCGTTGGCCTCACGACTAAGTCCTCACACTAGGACATCTGCTGTGACAATTCCACGATAGTTATGTTGTTCTGTTTTGCAAATGGTGCTCACTCTAGTGAGAATAAGCATCGACCCTTTTATGGAAGTTGATCAGGTGGACCTTTAGGCGTCGACGACAAGCACTATGAGCGTTGTATGAGGGCTAGCGCTCATAGCACACATTGTCTTACGCTATGTTAATTCTGGTGTGCCTCCAATTGCTACTCCTCTTCCACCAAACTTTGTGTGTTCCTTGTATGTGATGATTCACTTCCATGATTATGCTCTTTTCCCATGGAAACACATTAAACAAAAGATTTCACGACCCCTCACATTCATTAGTCATTAGTGGCAATATCAGAGTGATTTTCTCGGAAGTTCCAGGATTATTCGCTTTAAACAACTGTATGATGAGCTCAAAATATCACTCATCACCCACTTCCTCGACCACCACATCGAGGGTGCAGTCATCGAGGGCTTCGGGATCCGCCTCTTTTGTAGTGTCCTTCTTGGATCTTGTCGTTGAAGCTTTCTCCTTGGATGCATCGGCTTCTCCCGAGGCTTGCTTTGGATCGCTGCGATGGTCGAGGTAACTTCTCACACGCGGTGAGGATTCCCCGCCAACAATGTTGACGTTTAAGAATCCACTTTCAAGTAGGAGGTATCCTTAGTAGCATGGTCAAAAATTAACGGGGGCATGTATGACGGCCTTATATCGAAGGTCACCATACACTCGACAAAGTAGCACGCTGATGTTTTTTAATTAGGTCCAGTTGCCTAGCTTGTGGTTGCACGACCTATGACCTATGGGAGGGTCATCGAGAGCGGTGCCCGGGGTACGACACAGTTGGAGTGTGGTCGTTTTCGAAGTCCCATGACTCCCAACTAGTCCAAGCCTTACAAGGTCCCTCTAACCACTAGTAGAAAAAGGGCCATTTGTTCCGGTTCATAAGGGCCTTTAGTCCCGGTTCTGGAACCGGGACTAAAGGGTCGTTACTAAAGCCCCCCCCCCCTTCAGTCCCGATTCTTATACGAATCGGGACTAAAGGCCCTCCACGTGGCCGCTGCATGGAGGTCCACCTTTAGTCCCAGTTGGTAACACAACGCCAACTGGTACTAAAGGAAATTTTATGATTTTTTTTTGAATTTTTTCCCGAATTTTCAAATTGCTGAATTATTTTAACCTCTAATCTCTAATCACCCCTCATCACTGCTCAATTTAACTTCTAATCTCTAATCACCCTCATCATTCCAAATCATCTAACTTCTCGGACGGTCACCCATCCTCTCACTACCCCAGCCTGAGCACACTTAACTTCCGGGTTCTATTCTCCCTCGTTTCCAAGTCTGCACTTGTTGTTTTCCTGACAATAGTCAAATGTCAATCCTATTAACTATCAAGAGTTTAGCTTGAGAATGAAGTCACACATTTCACTGTTTGAGTTTGAAACTATTGTTCTAAAAAACAATAATTATTTAGTAACACTAATATTTCTTGAATAAGTAGTTTGACCATTGTTTGACCATAGTTTGACCAGATTTGACCAAAATTCAAAAAAACTGAAATAATTATTTAGTAACACTAATATTCTTGAATAATTATTTAGTAACACTAATACTTCTTGAATAAGTAGTTTGACCATAGTTTGACCAGATTTAACGAAAATTCAAAAAACCTGAAATTTGAGCATAACTTTTTTCCTTTTAGAATTTGAGGATTCTAAAAATTTGCAAACAGGCCATAGGCTGTTAAAATCGGATGCGGATTTTCATGCTGAACATTTTGATATATTATACTTTTTTCTGACATCGTATGCAAAGTTATAGCCGTTTTACATTTTCCCTACGCTTTTGCAAAACATGTCCAAATTTAAGTTTTTAAATTTTCCTAACTACATCTCGAAGGATTTTAACTTTTGAAGTTTTTATCATTTTCTTTTGCTTTTTACAAAAATGAAAAGGCGATACACGGGAGGGGGGGAGAATATGAAAATTGCACCATTAGTACCGGTTCATGGCACCAACCGGGACTAAAGGTCCCATTTGAATCGGGACTAATGCCTGTACGGTCCCCTAGCCGCTCGAACCGGGACTAATGCTCACATTAGTCCCGGTTCGTAATGCAATCGTGATTAATGCTCTTTTCTGGCCGAACCAAAGCCCCGTTTTCTACTAGTGAACACTGAGCTCCCATCCTTCGTTTTGCCCTCTTGAAGGGGCTTAGAAGGAGAGAGTGACCCTCCACTTGAGTTTATTCAAGTTAGAGTGAGTTGGTTACATGCCCTTGGGGACTTTATATAGCCTAGGTGTCCTTGACAAATGACCAAGGCTACCCTTGAAGCGAGGAGGTGGGGGTAGAACTAGGTAGTTTTTCGTCCTTTGGCCCATGTGCACCTTATTGGGCTATGAGGTGGGTTGTGGCCCATATGGGGAGAATCCCTACACTAGGAGATGCCTCCTTGATTGGGCTTGGGCCTCCTTACTCCCTTGTCTCCTTTGACTTATTCTTTTTTGTGGTCTTCTTCCTTTCACTTGCTTTGACTAGTCTTGGCTGATGATGTGGCCTTCCACATAGGACAATGGATTAAAATCCTCTGCTATAACATATACATTACCCTCATTAGATTTAGGGCTAGCAAAGGTTAAATCCAGAACTAGTAGTTTGACTCACCTACATCCCTTGGTGGGATCCTCCAAGTGGAGAGGACTCCATTGGAGTCGAAGCCCACCTACATGATGAAGACTCCAAAGAGTACAAGGCCACCAACATGGTGAAGACTCCATGAGCGCAAGCTCTCCTATGTGGATAAGAATTCGTCCAGATTACAAGCCCTCGTGGGAAAGAACCATATATTGCTCCCTCTTTCACTCGTGCACATGATTGAGATCAATGATCTATCCATGTGTATCTTTTATTGCATTGTGTGTGTTGATTTTTGGTAGTTTCTTTGTGTTTTCTGTCGTTTTCCTTCGTGTTCTTCTAATCCAACTCTAATTCGTGAAGATCGGGCCACCTACCCTGCACCAAAGAGGGTGGTGACGAAGATATGTGGGTGAGCCATGACAGAAAGGTAGGAGTAGGCACATGTTAAGCGTGGCCGGTAACAAAGACGTTGAGAAGTCAATGATGTAATCAAGCAGGTGAAAGGATTTCTATCCATTGTAGCTTCTCCTTTTCAAACATTTTTACTTGTTGATGATTTTGACGATGTCTATATACGATGGTGAATGTTAGTACGATGCCCTTTTTATGTATGAATGTGATGATAATGTATGATATATACAAATAAATATATAGTTGAGGTGTATGGAGGTCAATGACGGAGGAAGGAATAATTGTCATGTGTGACAAAGTTTATGCATGAGAAACGTCCGAGAAAATATTACTATGATGTTTCCCTACAAAATAAAGTAATACATATCTAGAAACATCATAGTATACATATAACACTGCGCATTAGTTTCCTTTACATAAACTCGAAAAACACAAAACCGACTGAGTCATTTGTAGGGAAACCAGTGGTATTGATTATGAAATGGATTACCTAGGTACTAGGGGTTTCTCAAGCAATTAAAATGTTTAAATGTACTTCTTTTACTGAAGATTGTTTGGTTTGTAGGATTGGAAAATATATGATTTTTCCCTATATTGACTGTTTGTGCAACTTTAGAGAAAAACTTGTATATTTTCCTAATAACACACAAGTATAGGGGATCGCAACAGTTTTCGAGGATAGAGTATTCAACCCAAATTTATTGATTTGACACAAGAAGAACCAACGCATATTCGCAAGTATTAGCAGTTGAGTTGTCAATCCAACCGCACCTGGAGAACTAAATATCTGTAGCAAGGTGATTAGTAGACGAGTAATATGATAGTTTGATAGTAGTGGTAACAGTTGCAATAATAACAGTAACAGTAAGAGTAGCAGTTTTGTAGTGATGGTAACAACAGCAACAGTGAAAGTAACTTAGCAAAGATTAATATATGAAAAGCGTAGGCATTGGATCAATGATGAATATTTGTGTTGGATAACCGTCATCATGTAACAGTCACAACCTAGAGCGATGCATAATAGCTCCAATTCATCAATGTAATGTAGGCATGTATTTCGTATATAGTCATACATGCTTATAATAAGAATTTGCATGACATCTTTTGTCCTACCCTCTCATGGCAGCAGGGTCCATAAGGAAACTAAGAGATATTAAGGTCTCTTTTTAATAGAGAACCAAAACAAATCATTAACACATTGTGAATACATGAACTCCTCAAACTACAGTAATCACCAGAAAGAATCCCAATTATTGTCACCTTGAGGTATGCGGATCATAACACGTAATATAACTTGCAAGATAGGATCAAGAACTCAAATATATTCATGAAAACATAAAGGGTATGGTTCAGATCTGAAATCATGACACTCGGGCCCTAGTGACAAGCATCAAGCATACCAAAGTCATAGCAACATCAATCTCAGAACATAGTGGATATTAGAGATCAAGCCCTAACAAATTGACTCGATTACATGAAAAATCGCGTCCAACCCCATCACCGTCCAACGAGCCTACGAAGGAATTACTCACTCCGAGTGGTGACATCATGCAATTAGTGATGAAGAAGGATCGATGATGACAACGGCACCGAATTCCACCCTCCGGAGCCCCGAACAGACTCCAGATCTGCCCTTGCGATGAAGTACAGGAGGTGGCGGTGGCTCGGTATCGTAAAACGCGACGATTCCTTTTCTCTGATTTTTTTCTGGACGAATAGGTACTTATGGAGTTGGAGTTAGGGTTGTTGAAGCTGCCAGGGGCCCACAAGCCTGCTAGGCGCACCCTAGGGGGGCGCCCCTAGGCTTGTGGCGCCCTGGTGGTCCCCCTCTATTAATTCTCTCCGCCAGTATTTTTATATATTTTGGAAATATTCCCCGTAAATTTTCATTCCAATCCGAGATTTTTTATTTCTGCACAGAAACAACACCATAGCAATTCTTCTGAAAACTGCATCTGTCCAGGTTAGTTCCATTCAAATCATGCAAATTATAGTCCAAAATAAGAGCAAAATTGTTTGGAAAAGTAGATATGTTTGGGACGTATCATTTCCTTCATTCTCCTCTATAAGTTGCAGCCAGGGCAAATTCTTCCTTTCGAGTATTTGACAGTGAGCCCGCAGATTCACGTCCCCTTTGCATGTCGCTCCGATAGTTGGTGGTGAGGAGGGGAAATCCGGTGCCTCAGCTCCATCTAATAATTGAGGTTAGGGTTTTTAATATTCGCACAGAGGGGGGGGGGAGGGTTGTCGGAGCTCGGCCTGATCGCAACGCTTATTCTTTGAGTTGGTATTTTGGCATTTGATCCTTGTTAAGTTTGTACATTTGGACGGATTTTTTTACGGAAAAACTTCCAATCTATTCATCTTTAATCATGGCAATACAACGAATACCAGAAATAAAAATTACATCCAGATTCATAGACCACCTAGCAACAACTACAAGCACCGAACAGAGCCGAAGGCGCGCCGCCTTCATTGGCCCTCCATCGCCGGAGCCGGGCACAACTTGTTGTAGTAGACAGTCGAGAAGTCGTCGTGCTAATGCTCCATAGGACCAGCACCCCAGAACAGCAACCGACACCGATGAAGAATAACATAGATCGGAAGGATCCAAACCGAAGACACAAGAACGTAGACGAACAACGACGAGATCCGAGCAAATCCACCAAAGATAGATCTGCCGAAGACACACCTCCACACGCCCACCAACGATGCTAGAGGCACCGCCGGAACGGGGGCTAGGCGGGGAGACCTTTATTCCATCTTCAGGGAGCCACCGCCGTCTCGCTTTACTGAGTAGGACACAAACCCTAATAACATTGACAAAAACGACTACAAATGGAGCCCTCCCGCCGGCCCTTACCAGGATCCACCGCGCCTCCATGGCCATAGGGCCACCGGAGACGAGGCGGACCTGCACCGGCACCGGCAAGAGGCACGAACCCTAACTTTCTTTCTTGGAGGAGGAGGAGGCGGAGCCCTGGCTCTCGGTACGTAAGATTGGATAATTCGGTCGCGTGCTTTACCGGCAACCAATCATGTGCTGCCATCATCTCCGGCATAGATTTCTGTCGTCTCGTTGGAGCGACGAGGTTAGGTTTTCTCCTTGTGTGTGCAATATGGTGATATCTAGTGTCATGCACTTCAAATTTTCAAGAGTTTAACCGTGGTGACTGCGGCTCTAGGCGTTGGTTCTTAGAGGCACATGCATAAAAACTTCCCCGCTATCATTGATGAGATCACGCCGGCTCCACCGGGGAGCAACAAGAACGACTCGTTCTGATGGTGGCAGTGCTCGTTCAATGGTTCAAAGACCTCAATGAAATTTGTCTTATGTGTGCGATGCTTTGAACCTAAGTTGAAATTTATACCAATAGATTTGGACCACTTTTGCAAAAAAGAAAAGAGAGATCAAAAACTCACTAGTTGGGTAATTTGAACAAATTTTAATATATTTGGGTCATTTTTGAAAAAAAATGCAAAATAATTGTTTTCAAATGTGTTTACTTCAAGGAAAAAATATATTTTTTAACACAGTACAGACGCAAACGCTTATATACACGCGCACACACTCATCCCTATGAATGCATACACGCACACCCTACCCCTATGAGCACCTACGAAAGACTGAGCTGACATATCATCTTAAAATTTACGAAGTCACCGTAGCCATCTCGTCATCAACGGGAAGTATCCTCCCACTGAATGCGCATCGCTGGAAATTCTGAAATAAATCCAGAAATAAACGCGAGCATCAGAATTTGAACCTTGGTGGGCAGGGATACCACAGTCCCTCTAAATATCCAACCACAGGTTGGTTCGCAAGGAAAAAATGCGTTTATTTTATAGAAAACTGTTTGGGTTAATCATCAAGTAATTTAGTTTAGTCCAGTTTTGACGCACACACACAAACCAAAGTGTCACTCGCCCGCGAATCAACCTGTGATTGAGATGCTTAGGTGGATAGTGGTATCCCCAACCCATCAGGGTTTAAATCCTGGTATTCGCATTATTTCTAAATTTATTTCAGAATTTCCGGCGATGCGCTTTCAGTGGAAGGAGACGTTCTCGTCGACGACGAGACGCCTACGATGACTTCGTAAATTTTAAGATGATATGCCGGCTCAGTCTTTCGGAGGTACTCATAGGGATAGGGTGTGCGTGTGTGTTTATAGGGGTGAGTGTATGCGCGTGTATACGAGCGCTTGTGTCTGTACTGATGAAAAAAAAACCCCCCGGACCTTGTCCCCCAAATCTGGCCGACGCCGCCGCCGCCCCCGTGTTCCGTCACGCCGCTGCTCCCCAGCTCACCGTCGGTCTCGGAGGCAAAACCACCTCTCCCATCGCCGCCGGTCTTAATCGAGAGTCCAACCACCTCCTCCCAACTCCCACCATGGCAGCATCGCAGAGTTCAATAGCGATGGTGCCGTCGAGGTGCACAGCAGAGATGCACACGGCGCGGGCCACGGTCGCGGTCGAGATCTCTGGCTACAGCCGTCTCAAGGGCCTCGGGAGAGGCAAATATCTCCGTTCTCCGGCATTCTCCATCGGGGGCCACGAATGGTGCATCTACTACTTCCCCGACGGAAGCCCAGACGAGGCGAGCCAAGGTCACGTATCTGTCTTCCTCAAGCTCTTGACCAAGAACGCCGAGGTGAAGGCGCTCCACACGTGGATGCGTTTGAATCGAGTTAGTGGGCAGTCGATTGTGGCGCTCTCCCGCAAAGGGCCAGACGTGTTCGAGCGTAAAAAATCTTGGGGCGTACCAAAGTTCATGCAGACCACTGCTGAAGTAGAGTCGGCGTACCTGCAGAACGATTGTCTCCTGATCGAGTGCGAAGTCAGTGTTATCAAGGAAACACTTGATATCCATGTGCCACCCTCTGACCTTTCGGATAATCTTGCAACCTTGCTAAATGGGAAGATAGGAGCAGATGTGACTTTCAAGGTTCAAGGGGAGGTCTTTTCCGCTCATAAGATTTTGCTTGCGATGCGATCGGCGGTCTTCAACGCGGAGTTCTATGGGCCTATGGGGGACAACGGGGCACAGGACATAACTATTGACGACATGCAGCCTGCTGTTTTCAAGGCATTTCTTCACTTCATCTACACCGATTCATTGCCTTCCATGGATGATCTTGATGATGATGACAAAAGAGAAATGGTTAAGCACTTACTTGTGGCTGGAGATAAGTATGCGATGGAAAGGATGAAGAGGGTATGTGAAGGGATGCTATGCAAGAGTCTTGATGTTGAGACCGTGGCGACCATATTAGCTCTAGCTGACCAGCACCATTGCAACAACCTCAAAGATGCTTGCATTGAATTTATGCTCTCTTCGAATAGAATGGATGATGTGATCGCAAGCCAAGGGTATGCACACCTCAAAAGATCTTGTCCTGATCTCATTGTAGATGTGTTTGAAAGAACAGTGAAGTCCCGCAAAATTTAGTACGCCAACCTTGTCTGAGCTACTGCTTATCCTAAAGCTCTGAAAGATCTTTGGAGGCGAATGCCTTATGTTTGGTCGCAGAAGGAATCAAGTCTTGCTAAATTTGGCATGCCCAGCCTGGGTTAGCTTCTATCTAGTTACTTTTGACACATAGCGACCTGAGATGAGGGTGCTATGTCTTTAAGTTTTCAGAGATCTTTTGGAGGAAGCAGTTGGTTCTATAAAATGTATGTCCCCAATGTATTGGTTGTCCTGTCTGATATAAGTATATATGAATCTATGGTAACTCAGTAGTTAACTTTTTATGTTCTCACTTTAATTGCTGGATTATGTGAAGAATGATAAAACTTTAAATTCTTGGCTATCACTTTTGAGATAAACTGCTTATGTGAAGAATGTTAAAACTTTGAGTTCTTGGCTATCACTTTTGTTAATATTTGGCATATGTGAAGAATGATAAAACTTGGAGTTCTTGGCTATCACTTTTGAGATAATCTGCTTTATCTGTATGAAATACTTATATTTGAACGCCAGCTGCTATGTTTTAATTAGAGACAGTTACAAATGGTTTCTTGACATGTTTGCCTGACCCAACAAAGAAGGAATTAACATCAAATTTCTGTTCCACTCTGAAAGGCACTGTACGTGAAATCTGTACAGGTAAATTCTTATATGCAATTGCTTCCTGTTCATAAATTTTGATCATAGAGGGTTTTATGTGAAGAGAAATGCTGAATGAATCTTTTTATGAATTTAATGTATTGTGTGAAGCATATCGAAACAGCAACTTGCATTTTCCTTGAAAATCAGAAACTGGCAGTGCAAGATGCTAATTGTCAGTGATGAAGCCTTCCGGGGCAAATCACGGTTGCATGTCTCAGTTGTTTTTCTGAGGTAGGATGTTGGCCTAAAAGTATACTATTCTAAGGTAACATTGTATGCCATTACATTTTGGTAATTTGATACAAATTTGGAAAGTTTTGCCGTTGACACAGTTTCTCTGCGTGCACTAAAATTATTCGGAGAACTTTAGGAGGAAACGAGTTGGTTCTATAAAATGCATGTCTCCATTGTATTGTTGGCTAGTCCGATATAAGTATATCTATATATGAATCTATGGGCTCACTAGTTTCCTTTTTTATCTGCTTACTTTAATTTTTTGGTTTTGTGAAGAATGATACAACTTTGAGTTCTTGGCTATCACTTTTGAGATACATTTGAATGTCAACTGCCATATTTTAATTAGAGAACAGTCACAAATGGTTTCTTGACGTGAACCTTGGTAGCAGTTTTTTGATTCAGAAAATTTAAGTTAGAAAATGAATTGAATCAAACTACTTTGATGTTAGAGTGCAGTCAATTGTGGATTTAATTTTTAGTTAGTAGTACTTCTGTTGTACTAGCATATGTTCAGTGAAGCCTCTGCGCATGTTAGCTACACAAGCTCATTCATGTACTGTAAGACATAAGCAACCACTAGCCACTGTACTTGTATTTGTACAGAATTGAGGAAGGGGTTAACTGAACAAAAACCGAGCGAGGGACTGAGGGGAATCAAGAGGTTTAGTCGAAATGGCGGAGGAAGTGGGGATCACCCAGCCACTGGGTGGATTGAACAAACACTAACGTGGGTCTGTGCATGGTGCGCCCCTCGCCTTTTAGCTTGGCTCCCACGCCGCCCGAAGCTGGAGTTGCCCTGGCAAGGCGGCAATGGCACCGGCGTGAATCTAGCAGCTAACGAGAAAGGAAGTGAGGTAATGTGTCTGCGATAGCTTCAATGAGTGATCTCGGTTAGTTTTTACACAATTTTTTTTGTATATTCCTCGTTTCTATGCCAAAAAATGCCCACTGCTTGACCATTTTTCTAGGGATTTTTAGTCCCAAATGTGGTTGATCTCTGTATCTTTTTTTGCCAGTTTCTTCTATGCAATTCGCTTTGCAAAATGTGATACAGTAATACCGTTTTCAAAAAAAACCCTTCAGGTTTTTATGTGATCCATGCAGTAATAGTTTGGTTTGTTCAGTTCAGTAAAGCTCTCTGGATTATGGAAGGGGTATACTAGTTTCCCTCATATCGCCCTTTCATTTTTCTGAATTGTTTGGTTCTACATAGGTCCTCTCAAATTTTTCGTAGCCACCGGATACTTCTGCATATCCAACTAAAATCATCATTGACCAACTGTACAGTTTGTTTCTCTCAGTTGTTTTCTTTTACACGTTGGAAGTTCCTTGGCTCAAAGTTCATTAAGATTGTAGTGCTGGCTAGGAGGTTATCTGAATCTATCAGTGGTAACTATGTGTTCTAGTAAGATATAAAGATTATTTGTTTTGTAGGATTGGGACATACAGGAATTTTTCCTATGGTTGACTTTGCATGAATTTCAGAGGAAATTTCCATACCTTTGTTTCTGTGACAACTATGCCATGCACCTAGTCTAATAGGAAATTTCAGAGGAAATATGATTGTGTGTTTTCTTTTGCTGCAACAAAACACCTTCTATTACAGATTCACTCATGTGTTTTTATATCCTCTAAAATTCAGTATAACATTACATACCGATAGATATTTTCATATTTCTAAGTTTTTAGGCTTTATTGTGAACCAAAGAGCCCTTCAACGGGGAACGATTATTTTCATAAACAAATATCTCAGACGGTTCTACGCTACTAACTGACTGAGATAAATATATGATGTCGTCAGCCCTCGGACTAGAATCTGGATTAGACCTATGTATTATGTCAGTCGGTTTTGTTTCTATGCACGTAACAATTAGATTCCACATACTAACCGGTTTGTACAGAAAAACTGATTGCACCAGTATTAGTTTTTTTTTTTTTTTGCAGGGAGCACTGGTATTTGTGTCCTTTCATATACAACCGAAAACCAAAACTGGCTGAGCCATAATGTGTAACCAAACCAGCAGTGTTCATTAGAAGGTGAAATAATTGCATTCCTCTTTTTATAAAGTAGTTTCGTTCAAGATCCCTTTCTTAAAAGAAGGAAATTTTGTTTTCCTAGATTCAAAGCGAAACGACCATTCGTCAACACTCATGGTGAAGTGTTGATAAACTACAAGAAAATAATCTTCTTTTCTATACCGAGCCTTGCTCGTCCTTCGATCTCAGCCATCAAGGTACAAGAAAACTCATGTGCTAGTCTACTATCTACTACTATAAAAGCACAAATGAGGCAGATGCAAACCTTCACAGCCGTCAAACCACATGATCTAACGGTCCATCAACTTAACTTGCCTCTACCGTACATCCTGCTTCGCAGGGCGAGGAGCTCTCTGGCGTCCTGCTTCTCAAGGGGAGGTGTCCCTGCTCCAGAAATTCCCCAAGGTCCAACGAGTAGCTAACCTTTTCATAAATTACGCTCTTAAAATGCTTACATTGTTTTGGGCCAGCTAAAATGGCTTTTTATTTGGTTTTGTTTTCTTACATGAAGGATGGAGCTCCTTCAAAGAGGGAATAAATGGACTAATTTTATTTGATATTTCATTTGCGTAGTTATTCAGATAAGAATATTGTGGTTCATGTCTGCACATCAGAACTGATGATAACTTTGGCATACTTGTAGGTGTCATCGAATGCTTTCGTACATGGAGGGTACAGAGTTTAATCTTTACTGCAGTCTACAATGATGGATGTTCAAGTTTTCACCCACAAAATTTACAAAGAGCTCTAACATTGATGGATGTGGAGTTGCTGGATCATGTAGCACCAGTTCTTTTACATTTCTGAGTTCTCCAGAATGCAAATGAGCACACAAGAGGACTGGAATATGTAACTCAACTTCGAAATAAGACTAGAGCGGGAAAGAGAGATTATGTAGCACCATCAACATTTTCAGTTGATTAACACTGGTGCTAACCAAGAAATGCTAGATTGATGTGGACATGGCTAACATAAAAACATATATAAATATTAGACGACAAGGTGAGGTCAAAAAGACCAATCCTCCACGGCTCTGTAGAAAGTTCATTACTGTCTACTTACTGCTGCATTGCATGGTAGTTGCAAATGCAAGAATAGTTTTCTGTCTTCCCATTGCTGGCTTACTGGACACACTAGACTTCCCTGCTATATAATAACTCCTGCTATTTGGAACCTTGGTTCCTTCCTTACAAGTTAAAATCTTGACAGCTTTCTGAGATATTGGGACAAAAGGAACACTCATCCAACTAGCCGGTGCTTCGTACAGAACTGAACCATCATCCACTGCAATGAAAGTTATCTATCTGCAGTGAATTTATTTTATTTTATTTTTTATCTTGAATCTGATCTGAGGCCTACCCCTTTGTTTTGTACTGAACTAAACGATGCTTCTTACTGAACTAGACCCTTTCCTCGTTCATGTACTGTCTCTGTTTTAGACGGATTTTTTTTACAGTGCTGTCCTTGGTGTCAGCAACATCCCAAATCCAATTTGTTTGATTCAGTCACATAGGCCAGTAACTATAATCAAAGTGAAGATTAAACTTCATGCCTAGCCAGTTGATTTTCCTTTTTCTGGTTGCATCTTTATATCCAGGTCAGATTTACCCCACTTGAGAACAAACCATGCTTATACAGAGGAAAAATTGAGCAAGTTTGGCATAGTCATTCATAGAAATTGAGACTGTTCCTCATGATTAATTTCGTTAGCTTTAAGTCTCTCCTGCTGTAATAAAATTTTAATTTCCCACATTGTTCTTTCTTAAAAAGTAATTGATTTTTTAGTTTGGAGTTGTGCTAATATAAGTAAAAAAAATACTCACAAGAAGCATAAGTAAAAATATATTTGTACTCACATGTGGGGCCCAAACATGAATACAAATATATAATACAACTTTAATGTGAGACCAACACTCCTGTAAAACAAATAAATAAACACTCTTGTAAAAAGCACAAATACGTTTCACCAAAAACCATGCTTTTGGTTTTAGTTTTGGTTCCCAACCAATTCTAATTCTATGTTATAATATAAGTGAGTGAACAAATTGTATTTACAACATGACAATATAGCTTTTCGGTCCCCCCCTCCCCCCCCCCCCCCCCCCCCCCCCCCCCCCCCCCCCCCCGCGGCTCCCGTGTCGTCCCCCGCGGGCGACTAGGGTTTCCCCCCGGCGCCGCCACCCTCTCCAGCATCCCCTCCCCTTGCCGCCACCTGAGGGACGCCCGGCAAGCCGCGGCGGCCGCCGATGAAGGTGGCGGCGAGGTCCCTCGTCGCTTCGTTCCCCTCGCGAAGGACCACGGACTCCGGGGCGGCGGCCCCAGTCGGCGAGGTGGCGCGGCCTCTGCGACAGGCGGCGTGCGCGGCATGTGACGGCCGGCCTCCTCGGCTGCTCGGGCGGCGCGGAGCCGGCGGGGGTGGTCGTGGCGCGGATTTCTTCCGATCCAGATCTGAAGGTCGGGCTGTTTTCTCCTCCTCTGCTCACTCCTCCCCTCCGGCTGTCCGCTCTGCAGCTCTGGCTGCCAGTTCTCGTGCCGGCGGTGTGCTGGTGGCATAATCTGAGTTCGGGGGAAACCCTTGGTAGGCTCTCCAACCACGGCGGTGATGGCGCGTGCGTGCATCGCTTTTCTCCTTCGAGGCACCGCTGAGGACTCCCCTATCCATCCCCGTCCCAGATCCTGGGTGAAAACCCAAAACTCGTCTCGGGTTGGGCGGTGGCGGCGCCCTGCACGTCGTTCCCTCGGAGGCGCCGCCTTGGGTCGTCTGGTTCTCCGAGTGAGTGGCACCGAGGTAGGAGAGCGCCCGTCGGCTGCGAGTCCAAGCAGAGGCTTCTCCAATCTTCGCCATTGGGTCTTTGCAGCTGGTTTCTTCGACAATCCCCCAGCGGCTTTCCTTCTGTTCTCAATGCCCGGGCGGGTGGCAGTGCAGCTAGTGGTGTGAGCCTACGGCGAGGTGAGAACCGTGAGCTATGCCTGTTCTGGGTTACGACCGGCACATGTCCGTGCTCTCGGGTGAGCGCCCAACGACCCGACGGTGCGGCGCCTTCGAGCCTAGGCGAGAAGATTGGGGTCTTCTTCGGCATTGGAAGATAGGTTGCGGGGTCCCAATCCCATGATCCGGCTGCTCTCAGTGCTTGCAGGCCTTGGGCTGATCCCCGAGGTTACTCTGCTTTCCTGCTCTTGGTGTCGATGTGCAGTAGGCTTCGACATTACATGCAGATCTTTCTTGTCTCTTCCTTTGTGTGCAGTAGTGTGCGTTGCGTTGTAAGCTGCTCAGTCAGCTCCCTTGTATCTTTCGGTCGCTCTTGCTTAGTGGCCTTGTGTAATCCTAGCCGGTTGATGGCTTTGTTAATTCAAAGTCGGGCTCCCCTAAAGCCTTCGTTCAAAAAAAAAAAAAACAATATAGCTTTTCCTCCTTTCCAATCCTCGACTCCATGTTCTCAACTCACTAATATCCACTCTCATATGTTCGAAAATTCATGATGCATTCTGACGTTAAATCTTGCGGAGTAGGTGGCTAACATTCTCCAACGCCTACCACATGTCCACATGATTTATTGTTGTGTTTCTGGTCTGGTTTTAATATTGAAACGCGCAACAGCTGCAGGATACCAATGTCTCTCGACAATTTTCTAAACCGTCTGCCTAACTCTTTGTCTTTTTCATGTGTTCGTAGAAACACATATGCACTGTGCTAGTATGAGTCGGTTCCAATACCAATTAGAATTTCACGGTATCTAGACAAATCTAAGACAAGAATTTTAGGACAAGAATTTTGGGTCGGTGGTAATATGTACCAACTCATATCATATTATCCACGTAACAATTGACTACTCCTATAACTCCCCATGTGTAGGGAAAACAATAGGTTATTAGTGAGTGAAATAATTATCCACTAGGTGCAAACCACTTCTTTTCTTGAGTAACTAAATTTAATTTGTGTTTATTCCACAGAAAATACGTTTGGTTATGGGTTAATAATGATGTAGTTTAGTCTATTCTTGAATATTTTACTAATCCAAACTAAATTGAGTGCATAATCAGAATTCACTCAAATTGCTTAGGGGCCCCTTTGGAACACATGATAGGAAAACACATTCCCCTCAAAAAAGAGAAGGAAAACACATGTATAAGATCTTTTTTGCAAATATATGATACGATTCCGAGTGAAAAAAGAGGGTCAGGATCAGATTGATGAGTTCACGTGCTAAAGCTAGGCAAGTCCAGCCCACTGACCATGGCGACCACTACAACCCAATTCATGTGCTCCGAGATATTTTTGATCAATCCTCTCTCCCTCTCCCTCCCTCCCCTCTCTCTCTCTCTCAAAAATAGGGCTAGGGGTTTCCCATGCACAACCTCCTCCTCCACCGGTTTCCCTCGCTTGTGCCTTCTGGCGCTGGTGAGGTGGGGAATCTCAGTTTGATTGGTCTTGAAGTTTAAGCCATCCTAACCCCAGTTAGTGTTTATTCTAGGTGTCTATTTGGCCTTGGAGAGGCGCGGGAGTCATCAAAAGCGTGCGATAGGTTCTTCCCGTCCCACCTACTTTTCGGCGATGCTAATTTGCATGAGCGAAGGATGTGTGGAGCTTTGGAGAGGGCCAGAACATGAGCCTCACTTTTTCCATGTTTCAGCTAGGTGGTCTTCAACGATATCCTTCGGTGGAGTGGACGTCGACGATTTGTATTTTAGTCATCTGGCTTCTTCTCCATTCAGCGAAGTATAACCAACTTTGGCTTCGTTAGGAATCTAGTGAGGTTAGGCCTCCCCTGCTCCACCTGGAAAGATCAGGGATGGTTGGCCAGCCCTCCTCAGCACTTTCATCTCTGGGACGATGATTTGATCCTCAGTTCGTTGTCTCTGGCTCCTACCAATGACTTCTCAGCCGTTACGTCAAATGAAAATCTTAAGTTGGAACTGTTGTGGTATGCTTTCTACCATGGCAATTGGTGAGCTTTTGGATCTCTAAGGGTGAATTGGTGCAGTTTTGATTTTTCTTTCTAAGTCTCATTTAAATAATTATAAATCCAATGAGCTTCGTCGTATATTAGATTTTGATTCGATGTTTGTAGTGGAGAGTGATGGTCGGTTGATGGCCTCATTTTATTTTATCATAAAAGTGAATAAAGATGAGTTGAGCTGAACTAATCGTCTAATTTTGTTGATATTTTGTTTATGAATGAGGGTGTTGTACAATGGCGTTTCATGGATATTTATGGCCATCCTGCTTGTAGTGAATTCCATTTGTCTTGGGGTGATATTTCTAATTTGCATAATAAGGACACTCATCCTTGGGGTGATTTTAGAAGATTTTAATGAAATTTTGTACTCTTTAGAAAAAAGGGTGGTAATGTAAGACCTAATGCAATGATGAAAGACTTTCGTGACTGTCTTATAGAGTGTGGTTTGGACGATTTGGGTTCATTGGTGATCCTTTTACTTGGAGAAGAAGGGAAAACAAGGGGAAAATTGACCGGGTAGTTTGCAATGTGGAGTGGGCATATCGATTTCCTCCATCTGGGGTTAATGAGGAACACATACATTCTGACCACCGTTCGTTGGTTCTGGATATGGATTATTTTGATGGCAATATGTTTAGCGATACGTCTCCAATGTATCTATAATTTTTTATTGTTCCATGCTGTTATATTATCAATCTTGGATGTTTTATAATTATTTTATATCATTTTTTGGTACTAACCTATTGACATAGTGCCAAGTGCCAGTTGCTGTTTTTTCCATGTTTTTTACATCGCAGGAAATAAATATCAAACGGAGTCCAAATGCCACGAAACTTCACGGAGATTTTTTATGGGCCAAAAGGAATACAACGGGACCTGGCTGCGCTTGGGGGTGCCCCGAGGGGGGCACAACCCACCAGGGCGCGCCAGGAGGCCCAGGCGTGCCCTGGTGGGTTGTGCCCACCTCGGGTGCTCCCTGGACCGCCTCTTTACTCTATAAATACACCAAAAATACCAGAACCCTAGGGGAGTCGACAAAATCATCCAACCGTCGCAGAGTCCAGAACCACCAGATCCAATCTAGACACCATCTCAGATGGGGTTCACCACATCCATTGGTGCCTCTCTGATGATGCGTGAGTAGTTCTTTGTGATAGGAAATATGCCCTAGAGGCAATAATAAAATTGTTATTTATATTTCCTTATATCATGATAAACGTTTATTATTCATGCTAGAATTGTATTAACCGAAAACTTAGTACATGTGTGAATACATAGATAAAACAAAGTGTCACTAGTATGCCTCTACTTGACTAGCTTGTTAATCAAAGATGGTTAAGTTTCCTAGCCATAGACATGAGTTGTCATTTGATGAATGGGGTCACATCATTAGAGAATGATGTGATTGACTTGACCCATCCGTTAGCTTAGCACTATGATCGTTTAGTTTATTGCTATTGCTTTCTTCATAACTTATACATTTTCCTATGACTATGAGATTATGCAACTCCCGAATACCGGAGGAACACTTAGTGTGCTATCAAACGTCACAACGTAACTGGGTGATTATAAATATGCTCTACAGGTGTCTCTGATGGTGTTTGTTGAGTTGGCATAGATCGAGATTAGGATTTGTCACTCCGATTGTCGGAGAGCTATCTCTAGGCCCTCTCGGTAGTGCACACCACTATAAGCTTTGCAAGCAATGTGACTAATGTGTTAATTACGGGATGATGCATTACAGAATGAGTAAACAGACTTGCCGGCAACGAGATTGAACTAGGTATGATGATATCGACGATCGAATCTCGGGCAAGTAACATACCGATGACAAAGGGAACAACATATGTTGTTATGCGGTTTGATCGATAAAGATCTTCATAGAATATGTGCGAGCCAATATGAGCATCCAGGTTCTACTATTATTTATTGACCGGAGATGAGTCTTGATCATGTCTACATAGTTCTTGAAACCGTAGGGTCCGCACGCTTAACGTTCGATGACGATCGTTATTATGAGTTTATGTGTTTTGATGTACCGAAGGTTGTTCGGAGTTCCAGATATGATCACATACATGACAAGGAGTCTCGAAATGGTCGAGACATGAAGATTGATATATTGGAAGCCTATGTTTGGACACCGGAAAGGTTTCGGATGAGTTTGGGCATTTTCCGGAGTACCGGCGGGTTACCGGAACCCCCCCGGGAGTTAATGGGCCTTAATGGGCCATGGTGGAAGAGAGGAGGATGCGGCCAAGTGGGAGGCGCGCGCCACCCAAGCCCAATCCGAATTGGGGGGCCCTTTCCTTCTCTCCCTCTCCCTCTTCCTTCTTCTCCTACTCCAACTAGGGAAGGGGGAAACCTACTCCTACTAGGAGTAGGAATCCCCCCTTGGGCGCGCCCCATGAGGCCGGCCCTCCCCCTCCTCCACTCCTTTATATACGGGGGAGGGGGGCACCCCATAGACACACAAGTTGATTGTTTAGCCGTGTGTGGTGCCCCCTCCACAGATTTCCACCTCGGTCATATCGTTGTAGTGCTTAGGCGAAGCCCTGTGTCGGTAACTTCATCATCACCATCATCACGCCGTTGTGCTGACGAAACTCTCCCTCGGCCTCAGCTGGATCAAGAGTTCGAGGGATGTCACCGAGCTAAACGTGTGCAGATCACGGAGGTGTCGTGCGTTCGGTACTTGATCGGTTGAATCGCGAAGACGTTCAACTACATCAACCACGTTACTTAACGCTTCCACTTTCGGTCTACGAAGGTATGTGGACACACTCTCCCCGCTCGTTGCTATGCTTCTCCTAGATAGATCTTGCGTGATCGTAGGAATTTTTTGAAATACTACGTTCTCCAACACTTTGTAGACCTTCGGGTCCGTAGTTAGTAGCTAGATGGCTTTCTCTCTCTCGCTGAATTCTCAATACAATGGTCTCTTGGAGATCCATATGATGTAACTCTTTTTTGGTGTGTTTGTTGGGATCTGTTGAAACTTTGAGTTTATGACCAGTCATATCTTTTTATATCCATGAAAGTTATTTGAGTTTCTTTGATCTCTTATATGCATGATCTATTATAGCCTCGTATTTTTTCTCCGATATTTGGGTTTTGTTTGGCCAACTTGATCTATTTATCTTGTAATGGGAAGAGGTGCCCGGTAGTGGGTTCGATCTTACGGTGCTCGATCCCAGTGATAGAAAGGGAACCGGCACGTATGTATAGTTGCTACTAAGGATAAAAAGATGGGATTTATATCTACGCAATAGATAAACGAATCTTGTCTACATCATGTCATCGTTCTTATTGCATTACTTCGTTTTTCCATGAACTTAATACACTAGATGCATGCTGGATAGCGGTCGATGCGTGGAGTAATAGTAGTAGATGCAGGCAGGAGTCGGTCCACTAATCTTGGACATCATGCCTATGTAATGATCATTGCTTGGATATCGTCATAATTATTTGAGGTTCTATCAATTGCCCAATAGTAATTTGTTTACCCACCGTTTTCTATTTTCCTCGAGAGAAGCCACTAGTGAAATCTACGGCCCCTGGGTCTTCTTCCTCATATATTTGCTTGTGATCTACTTTTCGTTTGCATTTTTATTCTTGCGATCTATTATTACAATCTCTGGCATCGTTACCCGAAAGAGATTGACAACCCCTTTAACATCTCGGGTTGTGAGGTGTTGTTATGTGTGTGCAGGTGTTTTTTACATTGTGTTGCTTGGTTCTCCTACTGGTTCGATAACGTTGGTTTCTTCACTGAGGGAAATACCTACCGTCGCTGTGCTGCATCATCCCTTCCTCTTTGGGAAAATACTGACGTAGTCCTAGCAGAAAGGAGATTTTCTGGCGCTATAGTCAGAGAGCAATCATTTAGTTGTCTGAAGGACTATGTAAAACAATTTGAAGCTAGATGGCTCAAAGAAGAGAGCGTTGAGGAAATTGTCAAGTCGGCTTGGAAAAAAGGCCAAGATGGCAGGTGTTGGTCCATCTCTCGGTGCATGTTGATTTGCATTCTTGGGACAACAAAATTCTCAAGGGAGCAAAATGTAGAATCAACAAATTTTAAAAAATAATTAGAGAAGTTGCGGCATGGCCCTTTGAATGCCGAGTCCTACTCTTGGCAAACAAAAATTCTAGTTCAACTGAGAATCTTTTGGATCAAGAAGAAAATTCTGGTTACAAAGAGGTCGAGCAAATTGGTTGATGCATGTGGATTTTAGTACATCTTTTTTTCATAATGTGGCTAGTACAAGGAGAAATATGAATAATATTAAGAACCTTCTTGATGATTCGGGGGTTTGGTAGATCATATAACGGACTATTTTTCTAATCTTTTCACCTCATAATTTGAACCTAACCAGGAGGTTTTATCCCTTGTTCATAGAAAAGTGTCAACTAAGATGAATAATGTCGTCCTTGCTTCATATACTGCTGAAGATGTTTGTAAGGCTTTGTTCGCTATTTGTGATTTAAAAGCCCCGGGACCAGATGGACTTCATGCTATTTTTTATAAAGAGTTAGGCCCATGTTAGGGGATGATTTGATCGAGGAGGTACTTCAAGTGGTTAATACATGCACTATCCCATCTGGATGAAATGACACAATGGTTGTGATGATCCCAAAGGTTAATTCTTCAAAAAAGGTAACCCAATTTAGGATGATCAGAGTGCTTTCGTACCCGGAAGAATGAATACAGACAATGTTTTGGCAGCTTACAAGTGTTTCCATACAATAAAGAACAAGAGAGAAGCCAAAGAGGGTTGGTGCGCTATCAAACTTGATATGCATCAAGCTTATGACTGGGTTGAGTGACCCTTGTTGAAAGATATTATGCTGAAACTAGGCTTCAGAGAGAATTGGGTAAATTTTATTACGCAATATGTATCCACCATTGAATGTCGGGTTTGGTTTAATGCGGAGGAAAGTGAGATCATCGAGCCTACGAGAGGGTTAAGGAAGGGAGATCCTTTATCTCCTTATCAATTTTTGTTATGTACTGTGGGTCTGACGCGTGCAGAGGAAAATGGAAAAGTTGCGGGGGTGGAGGTTTGCAAAGATGCCCCTATCACCAATCTTCTCTTTGCCGATGACTCGTTGATCCTCATGAAAGATAATGCATAGTGTTGTGGCTTTGAAGTTATTTCTAGATTTGTATTGTGCAGCTTCTGGGAAGACGGCGAGTGCCTCAGATTGTTATAGCGGACACAGTGAGTTTCATTTGAATGGTCATTAGTTACTAGTATTCACATTTCAGTTGCATCATGCTAACGAGACATTGCAAATGATCTTTGGTGCAGCATGCCTCCCGACAAGCATCGGCCGATCCTTCTCCGTCTCGCACTGGCGCAACCCCGACCACGAACGATCCTTCTTCGTCTGACACTGGCGTAAACCCGACCGACCCTTCACCTCCGTGATGACGGTAACATTTCTCTAGTGTATTGCCTACCAAATACATAAATACCTAGACTTAGCTTTATTTCCTCCAAAATGGTTACCATAATGACCTAGACTTAGCCAATCTTCCTACAAAATGACATAATTAGCTTACTTAGCTCCAAAATGATCTATACTTAACTAAATTAGCTCTAATATGCTTAGTTACCTAGGTTAGCTAAATAAAGACCTATACTTAGCTTACTTATGTCAAAAATGGCATAATATGCTTAGATAACTAAAAAATGGCATAATTAGTTAAGTTAGCTAAAAAATGTCCCATTTTACCTATGTTTGCTCCAATATGATCCATTTTACCTAGGTTAGCTCCAAAATGAGCAAGTTTACCTAGGTTAGCTCCGATATGATCCATTTTACCTACGTTAGCTCCAATATAATCTATTTTAGCCAATTTAGCTCCAAAATGATCCATTTACCTACGCTTATCTAAAAACCGGCATAATTACTTATGTTAGCACAAAATGACCTATACTTACCTTAATTTCCTCCAAATTGACATAATAAGCTTAGTTAGCTAAAAAATGGCATAATTACCTATATAAGCTCTAAAATGACACAAATAAGGAATGAGAGGAAGAAAACAAGGAAGAGGAGAAAAAGAAAGAATAGAAGAAGAAAGAGAAGAAAAAGAAAGAATAAAAGAAGAAGAATGAGAAGGAAAAGGGTAAAAACCTTCTTCTTCTTCTTCTTCTACTTCTTCTAGTCTTCTTCTTCTTCTTCTTCTAACTTGCTTACTCCCATTTTTGCAGATTTGATTCACTTCATGGAAGCTGGACTGCTAGTTTTAGTTTCTGTTTTGATTTTGTGTTGATAAACAATGTATGTTGAATAACTCCATGAAAGTGTGTATGTCTGTTGATGAACTCCGTGAAACTATGTATGTATTGGACGTTTTAATACCCTATGTGTTCTGTTGCGTTGATGGACTGCTAGATGATGGATACATGGGCCATGTTTGAGGTTAAAACTATATATATATAATTTATGTCTTTTGAAAATGCAAGGATATAAAAAAATAGAAAAAAAACAGGGGCTATACAGGTTCTTTGCCGTCTGCTAGCGGACGGCAAAGAGCTTTGCCGTCTGCCAGCAGACGGCAAACCTGCCACGTGGCAGCTACCTGTGCAACCTGGGGCATTGGCTGGCCTATTTGGTTATTTTGCCGTCTGCTGGCAGATGGCAAAGAGCGTTTCATCTTTGCCGTCCGCCAGTGGATGGCATAGCTTGACACGTTGCAGCACCTGGGGGCTGGCCTATTCCGCTACTTTGTCATCCGCTAGCAGACGGCAAAGATGCAATTGCCTTTGCCGTCTGCCAGCGGATGGCAAAGCATGCCATTAACCCCTTAACAGACCTAACCTGGCACTTGTGCCGTCCGGGCTCTTTGTCGTCTGCTGGCAGACGACAAAGAGCGTTTCATCTTTGTCGTCCGCCAGCGGACGGCAAAGAGCCGTTCACCGTACCCGGACATGTTGCCGTGTGCTGGCAGACGGTAAAGAGCGCTTCATCTTTGCCGTCCGCCAGCGGATGGCAAAGAGCCCTTCACCGTAGCCTATTCAGCCGGACATGTTGCCGTGTGCTGGTTGACGGCAAAGGCCTTTGCCGTCAGCCATGGCAGACGGCAAAGTATCCGATTCCTATAGTGCATGCACGAAAGTCAATAATCATGCAATGAAAATTATATCCTACTTGTGGTGCATTAGTCGGTGTTAATTATGCTTAATGCTTGCTTATGAGATTATTCGTTTCTTGGTTGGTCGCTTCCCAATCTTTTGCTATCCTTCATTTTGCACCAAGTACGATCTCTACTTGTGCATCCAAAACCCTTTAAACCAGTTTTGCCACATGAGTCCACTATATCTACCCATATGCGGTATTCTTTTGCCGTTCTAAGTAAATTTGCATGTGCCATCTCTAATTTTCAAAAATAAACTAATCTTTTGTGTGTTTGTTTCGCTCGTGGAGCGGTGAGGGGTGGCTAATATTTTCCATGCTGGATGTGTTATTCTCATGATGAGTGTTTATTCACTTTTCATTGCACAAGAGTAAGGCAAAGGTCTTAGGGATGCCCAGTCCTGAAATGCAAAAACAAATGAATTTACTTTATGTTGTCAAATAATAAATTCCTTGGAAAGTGTTGGTATGAAGGGCACCCATGGATATGGTTAACCATGGAAAGTGAAAGTATGATGGAAAAAGGAATAAACTTTATTTTCCGTTTGGGAACCGCCTATGGCATATCTAGCATGGAAAGTGTTGGGAACTCTAAGTCGTTTTCGTTGGTGGGATGGATACACCTCGCAAAATGTTCTTATCTCTAATTTCTCGTTTTAGCTCTGGCACCTCTACAAATCCCTACTTCCCTCTGCAAAGGGCCTTTCTTTACTTTATGCAATTTTTATTTTAAATTTTGAGTCTCCATCTTCTCTTATAAAAGCACCAACTAGGAGGCAATATGATCATACTTAAGTATTGGGTATAGCTAATATTCAAGTGTGTTTCATGAATGGATCAATGTTTGAGCATGATGGGCTAGGGATAACTTATTTTAGCGTTGGTATTTTGAAAGACTTGGTTGCTTGTTCATATGCTTGAGTATTTAAATTATTATGTCAAAACTAGACTATTGCTTTGAATCACATAAAAGTCCAAATGTCCATGCTATAAAGAAAAGAATATGATATAACATGATAAACAACACTCCACATCAAAAATTCTATTTTTATCACTTACCTACTCGAGGACGAGTAGGACTTAAGCTTGGGGATGCTGATACATCTCCAATGTATCTATAATTTTTGATTGTTCCATGTTGTTATATTATCAATCTTGGATGTTTTATAATCATTTTATATCATTTTTTGGTACTAACCTATTGACATAGTGCCAAGTGCCAGTTGCTGTTTTTTCCATGTTTTTTACATCGCAGAAAATCAATATCAAACGGAGTCCAAATGCCACGAAACATCACGGAGATTTTTTATGGAACAAAAGGAACACAACGGGCCCTGGCTGCGCCTGGGGGGTGCCCCGAGGGGGGCACAACCCACCAGGGCATGCCAGTAGGCCCAGGCGTGCCCTGGTGGGTTGTGCCCACCTCGGGTGCCCCCCGGACCGCCTCTTTGCTCTATAAATACCCCAAAAATATCAGAACCCTAGGGGAGTTGACAAAATATTCATCCAGCCGTCACAGAGTCCAGAACCACCAGATCCAATCTAGACACCATCTCGGATGGGGTTCACCATCTCCATTGGTGCCTCTCCGATGATGCGTGAGTAGTTCTTTGTAGACCTTCGGGTCCGTAGTTAGTAGCTAGATGGCTTTATCTCTCTCGCTGAATTCTCAATACAATGGTCTCTTGGAGATCCATATGATGTAACTCTTTTTGCGGTGTGTTTGTTGGAATCTGATGAACTTTGAGTTTATGATCAGTCATATCTTTTTATATCCATGAAAGTTATTTGAGTTTCTTTCATCTATTATATGCATGATCTCTTATAGCCTCGTATTTCTTCTCTGATATTTGGGTTTTGTTTGGCCAACTTGATATATTTATCTTCCAATGGGAAGAGGTGCCCAGTAGTGGGTTCGATCTTATAGTGCTTGATCCTAGTGATAGAAAGGGAACCGACACGTATGTATCATTGCTACTAAGGATAAAAGGATGGTATCTATATCTACGGAATAGATAAACGGATCTTGTCTACATCATGTCGTCGTTCTTATTGCATTACTCCATTTTTTCATGAACTTAATACACTAGATGCATGCTGGATAGCGGTCGATGTGTGGAGTAATAGTAGTAGATGCAGGCAGGAGTCGGTCTACTAATCTTGGACGTGATGCCTATGTAATGATCATTGTCTGGATATCATCATAATTATTTGAGGTTCTATCAATTGGCCAATAGTAATTTTTTTACCCATAGTTTCCTATTTTCCTCGAGAGAAGCCACTAGTGAAACCTACGGCCCCCGGGTCTTCCTCCTCATATATTTGCTTGCGATCTACTTTTTATTTGCATTTTTATTCAGATCTATTAAACCAAAAATACAAAAATACTTTGCTGCACTTTATTTTATTTGCGATCTATTATTTCAATCTATTACAGTCTCTGGCATTGTTACCCGAATGGGATTGACAACCCCTTTAACACGTCGGGTTGCGAGGTGTTGTTATCTGTGTGCAGGTGCTATTTATGTTGTGTTGCTTGGTTCTCCTACTGGTTCGATAACTATGGTTTCTTCACCGAGGGAAATACCTACCGTCGCTGTGCTGCATCTTCCCTTCCTCTTTGGGGAAATATCGACGTAGTCCTAGCAGACAGGAGCTTTTCTGGCGCTATAGTCAGAGAGCAATCAAAAGGAATTTCTGGCGCTGTTGCCTGGGAGGATCTTCAACATAACCAGGTTACTAATCACAAATCTCATCTCCTCACAATTTACATTATTTACCATTCGCCTCTCGTTTTCCTCCCCCCACTTCGCGAGAATTTGCCGTTTTATTCCCTCTCTTTTTCGTTTGCCTTTTTCTCGTCAGATCCCATGTTTGCTTGTGTTGCCATGTGCCTTCTATTTGCTTGCATCTTCGCTTGCTAAAAATATTTTTTATGGATCCTCATCCACTTGCTAATCTTTTCAAAAGATCCAATTATGATGAACCAATTGCTAGTGAATTGAGTGCACTAGATTATCTTTATGAAGTTCTGCTTGAGATTCGTGAATCTGAATATTGTGATGAAGAAATTTATGAAATGATTCATGATAGCTCCTTGAATGAATAGCATGATTGCAATGATTTTACTATAAATTCTATTAATTTCAATTGTGCTAATAATATGCAAAACCCCAAGCTTGGGGATGCTCATTTTGATATGTTCACTACTTGTTGCAGTGATCATGATTGGGGTGATTCTTCTTATGATCTTGAAAACTTATTTAAACCTCATGATTAATATGCTTGCGATAATATTAAAAGTGGGTTTGGAAGAGAGTCAACTTTAGGTAAAAATAATACCACATATTTGGAGAGTGTTCAATATTATGAATTTTTTTGATAAAAGTGGGCTTGGAGAGGTCATGACTTTATTTGATGATAATCCCACTATATTGGAACATTGTCAATTTTGCATGCGTATGGATCATGAAGAGAATATTTTATGTGATAGTTATATTGTTGAATTTGATTATGATCCTACATGTAATTATTATGACAGAGGAAAATATGGTTGTAGAAATTTTCATATTACTAAATTACCTCTCGTTATGTTGAGATCGTCAATGTTATTCCTCTTCTTTGCTTATGCTAGTTTTTGCTTGCCATGATAATTTGTTTTCTTATAAACTTCCTATGCATAGGAATTATGTTGACTTAAATGTGTTCGTCATATGTTTCATGATGCTCTCTTTGTGTTCCAATTATTATCTTTCATGTGAGCATCATTGAAATCGCAAAGCCTATCTTAATGGCTATAAAGAAACAGCTTTTTGGGAGGTAACCCAATGAATAAATTTATTTTGATTTTTTCTTCCTGTTTTTGAGTGTTAGCACAGTTAATGCTACTGTTATGATTGTGTTTTTTATGTTTTAGTTAGTTTTTGTGTCAAGTAAATCCTTTAGGATTTCTTGGGCAATAGTTGTTTAATCCTGCTGAAAAAACAGAAAGTTTTGCGCTCACGAAAACAATTATCATTTTTTACCAGAGAGCGATAAAATACCCATTCCAATTGAAGTAGATCAATATACAAAATTCTCAGGTTTTCCTAATTTTTCAGAATTTTTTGGAGTTACAGAAGTATTCGAAATAGTCAGATTGTTACAGACTGTTCTGTTTTGATAGATTCTGTTTTCTTTGTGTTGTGTGCTTATTTTGATGGCTCTATGGTTTTCTTTGATGAGTTTTTGCCATAGAAAAGTTGGAATACAGTAGATATAATACGAAAAATATGAATTGGTTTGATAAAATACTTATAGTAGTGATTTATTATTCTTATACTAACGGATCTCACGAAGGTTTTGTTGAGTTTTATGTAATTGAATTTTTCAAGTTTTGGGTTATCTTACAATGGATGAAGGAAGGATAGAAGTGAAGGAAATATGCCCTAGAGGCAATAATAATGTTATTATTTTATTTCCTTATATCATGATAAATGTTTATTATTCATGCTAGAATTGTATTATCCGGAAACATAATACTTGTGTGAATACATAGACAAACCAAACGTCACTAGTATGCCTCTACTTGACTAGCTCGTTAATCGAAGATGGTTATGTTTCCTAACCATAGACATGTGTTGTCATTTGATTAATGGGATCACATCATTAGGAGAATGATGTGATTGACATGACCCATTCCATTAGCTTAGCACCCGATCGTTTAGTATGTTGCTATTGCTTTCTTCATGACTTATACATGTTCCTATGACTATGAGATTATGCAACTCCCGTTTGCCGGAGGAACACTTTGTGTGCTACCAAACGTCACAACGTAACTGGGTGATTATAAAGGAGCTCTACAGGTGTCTCCAAAGGTACATGTTGGGTTGGCGTATTTCGAGATTAGGATTTGTCACTCTGATTGTCGGAGAGGTATCTCTGGGCCCTCTCGGTAATGCACATCACATAAGCCTTGCAAGCATTACAACTAATGAGTTAGTTGCAAGATGATGTATTACGAAACGAGTAAAGAGACTTGCTGGTAACGAGATTGAACTAGGTATTGAGATACCGACGATCGAATCTCGGGCAAGTAACATACCGATGACAAAGGGAACAACGTATGTTGTTATGCGGTCTGACCGATAAAGATCTTCATAGAATATGTGGGAGCCAATATGAGCATCCAGGTTCCGCTATTGGTTATTGACATGAGACATGTCTCGGTCATGTCTACATTGTTCTCGAACCCGTAGGGTCCACACGCTTAAGGTTTTGATGACAGTTATATTATGAGTTTATGCATTTTGATGTACCGAAGTTTGTTCAGAGTCCCGGATGTGATCACGGACATGACGAGGAGTCTCGAAATGGTCGAGACATAAAGATTGATATATTGGAAGCCTATATTTGGATATTGGAAGTGTTCCAGGTGAAATCGGGATTTTACCGGAGTACCGGGAGGTTACCGGAACCCCCCGGGAGGTATATGGGCCTTAGTGGGATTTAGTGGAAGAGAGGAGAGGTGGCTAGGGCTGGGCCGCGCGCCCCTCCCCCCTAGTCCGAATAGGACAAGGAGAGGGGGGCGGCGCCCCCCCATCCTTCTCTCTCTCCTCTTTCCCCCTCCCAAATCCTATTCCAACTAAGAAAGGGGGGGAATCCTACTCCCGGTGGGAGTAGGACTCCTCCTGGCGCGCCCTCCTCCTGGCCGGCCGCACCTCCCCCTGCTCCTTTATATACGGGGGATGGGGGCACCCCTAGACACAAGTTGATCCACGTGATCATATTCTTAGCCGTGTGCGGTGCCCCATTCCACCATAATCCTCGATAATATTGTAGCGGTGCTTAGGCGAAGCCCTGTGACGGTAGTACATCAAGATCGTCACCACGTTGTCATGCTGACGGAACTCTTCCCCGACACTTTGCTGGATCGAAGTCCAGGGATCGTCATCGAGCTGAACGTGTGCTAGAACTCGGAGGTGCCGTAGTTTCGGTGCTTGATTGGTCGGGCCTTGAAGACGTACGACTACATCAACCGCGTTGTGCTAACGCTTCCGCTGTCGGTCTACAAGGGTATGTAGATCACACTCTCCCCTCTCGTTTCTATGCATCACCATGATCTTGCGTGTGCGTAGGAATTTTTTTGAAATTACTACGTTCCCCAACAGTGGCATCCGAGCCTAGGTTTTATGTGTTGATGTTATATGCACGAGTAGAACACAAGTGAGTTGTGGGCGATATAATTCATACTGCTTACCAGCATGTCATACTTTGGTTCGGCGGTATTGTTGGACGAAGCGGCCCGGACCGACATTACGCGTACGCTTACGCGAGACCGGTTCTCCCGACGTGCTTTGCACAAAGGTGGCTAGCGGGTGACAGTTTCTCCAACTTTAGTTGAACCGAGTGTGGCTACGCCCGGTCCTTGCGAAGGTTAAAACAGCACCAACTTGACAAACTATCGTTGTGGTTTTGATGCGTAGGTAAGATTGGTTCTTGCTTAAAGCCCGTAGCAGCCACGTAAAACTTGCAACAACAAAGTAGAGGACGTCTAACTTGTTTTTGCAGGGCATGTTGTGATGTGATATGGTCAAGACATGATGCTAAATTTTATTGTATGAGATGATCATGTTTTGTAACCGAGTTATCGGCAACTGGCAGGAGCCATATGGTTGTCGCTTTATTGTATGCAATGCAATCGCGCTGTAATGCTTTACTTTATCACTAAGCGGTAGCGATAGTCGTGGAAGCATAAGATTGGCGAGACGACAACGATGCTACGATGGAGATCAAGGTGTCGCGCCGGTGACGATGGTGATCACGACGGTGCTTCGAAGATGGAGATCACAAGCACAAGATGATGATGGCCATATCATATCACTTATATTGATTGCATGTGATGTTTATCTTTTATGCATCTTATCTTGCTTTGATTGACGGTAGCATTATAAGATGATCTCTCACTAATTATCAAGAAGTGTTCTCCCTGAGTATGCACCGTTGCGAAAGTTCTTCATGCTGAGACACCACGTGATGATCGGGTGTGATAGGCTCTACGTTCAAATACAACAGGTGCAAAACAGTTGCACACGCAGGAATACTCAGGTTATACTTGACGAGCCAAGCATATACAGATATGGCCTCGGAACACGGAGACCGAAAGGTCGAGCGTGAATCATATAGTAGATATGATCAACATAGTGATGTTCACCAATGAAACTACTCCATCTCACGTGATGATCGGACATGGTTTAGTTGATTTGGATCACGTAATCACTTAGAGGATTAGAGGGATGTCTATCTAAGTGGGAGTTCTTTAAGTAATATGATTAATTGAACCTAAATTTATCATGAAACTTAGTACCTGATAGTATCTTGCTTGTTTATGTTTGATTGTAGATAGATGGCCCGTGCTGTTGTTCCGTTGAATTTTAATGCGTTCCTTGAGAAAGCAAAGTTGAAAGATGATGGTAGCAATTACACGGACTGGGTCCGTAACTTGAGGATTATCCTCATTGCTGCACAGAAGAATTACGTCCTGGAAGCACCGCTGGGTGCCAGGCCTGCTGCTGGAGCAACACAAGATGTTATGAACGTCTGGCAGAGCAAAGCTGATGACTACTCGATAGTTCAGTGTGCCATGCTTTACGGCTTAGAATCGGGACTTCAACGATGTTTTGAACGTCATGGAGCATATGAGATGTTCCAGGAGTTGAAGTTAATATTTCAAGCAAATGCCCGAATTGAGAGATATGAAGTCTCCAATAAGTTCTATAGCTGCAAGATGGAGAAGAACAGTTCTGTCAGTGAGCATATACTCAAAATGTCTGGGTATAATAACCACTTGATTCAATTGGGAGTTAATCTTCTAGATGATTGCGTCATTGACAGAATTCTCCAATCACTGCCACCAAGCTACAAGAGCTTCGTGATGAACTATAATATGCAAGGGATGAATAAGACTATCCCCGAGCTCTTCGCAATGCTGAAAGCTGCGGAGGTAGAAATCAAGAAGGAGCATCAAGTGTTGATGGTCAACAAGACCACTAGTTTCAAGAAAAAGGGCAAAGGGAAGAAGAAGGGGAACTTCAAAAAGAACAGCAAGCAAGTTGCTACTCAAGAGAAGAAACCCAAACCTGGACCTAAGCCTGAAACTGAGTGCTTCTACTGCAAGCAGACTGGTCACTGGAAGCGGAACTGCCCCAAGTATTTGGCGGATAAGAAGGATGGCAAGGTGAACAAAGGTATATGTGATATACATGTTATTGATGTGTACCTTACTAATGCTCACAGTAGCACCTGGGTATTTGATACTGGTTCTGTTGCTAATATTTGCAACTCGAAACAGGGACTATGGATTAAGCGAAGATTGGCTAAGGACGAGGTGACGATGCGCGCGGGAAATGGATCCAAAGTCGATGTGATCGAAGTCGGCACACTACCTCTACATCTACCTTCGGGATTAGTATTAGACCTAAATAATTGTTATTTGGTGCCAGTGTTAAGCATGAACATTATATCTGGATCTTGTTTGATGCGAGACGGTTATTCATTTAAATCAGAGAATAATGGTTGTTCTATTTACATGAGTAATATCTTTTATGGTCATGCACCCTTAAAGAGTGGTCTATTCTTATTAAATCTCGATAGTAGTGACACACATATTCATAGTGTTGAAACCAAAAGATGCAGAGTTGATAATGATAGTGCAACTTATTTGTGGCACTGCCGTTTGGGTCATATCGGTATAAAGCACATGAAGAAACTCCATACTGATGGGCTTTTGGAACCACTTGATTATGAATCACTTGGTACTTGCGAACCGTGCCTTATGGGTAAGATGACAAAAACACCGTTCTCCGGTACTATGGAGAGAGCAACAGATTTATTGGAAATCATACATACAGATGTATGTGGTCCGATGAATGTTGAGGCTCGTGGCGGATATCGTTATTTTCTCACCTTCACAGACGACTTAAGCAGATATGGGTATATCTACTTAATGAAACATAAGTCTGAAACATTTGAAAAGTTCAAAGAATTTCAGAGTGAAGTTGAAAATCATCGTAACAAGAAAATAAAATTCCTACGATCTGATCGTGGAGGAGAATATTTGAGTTATGAGTTTGGTGTACATTTAAAACAATGTGGAATAGTTTCGCAACTCATGCCACCCGGAACACCACAGCGTAATGGTGTGTCCAAACGTCGTAATCGTACTTTACTAGATATGGTGCGATCTATGATGTCTCTTACTGATTTACCGCTATCGTTTTAGGGATATGCTCTAGAGACGGCCGCATTCACGTTAAATAGGGCACCATCAAAATCCATTGAGACGACGCCATATGAACTATGGTTAGGCAAGAAACCAAAGTTATCGTTTCTGAAAGTTTGGGGCTGCGATGGTTATGTGAAAAAACTTCAACCTGATAAGCTCGATCCCAAATCGGAGAAATGTGTCTTCATAGGATATCCAAAGGAAACTATTGGATACACCTTCTATCACAGATCCGAAGGCAGGACTTTTGTTGCTAAATTCGGAAACTTTCTAGAGAAGGAGTTTCTCTCGAAAGAAGTGAGTGGGAGGAAAGTAGAACTTGACGAGGTAACTGTACCTGCTCCCTTATTGGAAAGTAGTACATCACAGAAACCAGTTTCTGTGACACCTACACCAATTAGTGAGGAAGCTAATGATAATGATCATGAAACTTCAGAACAAGATACTACTGAACCTCGTAGATCAACCAGAGTAAGATCCGCGCCAGAGTGGTATGGTAATCCTGTTCTGGAAGTCATGCTACTAGATCATGATGAACCTACGAACTATGAAGAAGCGATGGTGAGCCCAGATTCTGCAAAATGGCTTGAAGCCATGAAATCTGAGATGGGATCCATGTATGAGAACAAAGTATGGACTTTGGTTGACTTGCCCAATGATCGGCAAGCAATTGAGAATAAATGGATCTTCAAGAAGAAGACTGACACTGACGGTAATATTACTGTCTACAAAGCTCGACTTGTCACAAAAGGTTTTCGGCAAGTTCAAGGGATTGACTACGATGAGACCTTCTCACCCGTAGCGATGCTTAAGTCTGTCCGAATCATGTTAGCAATTGCCGCATTTTATGATTATGAAATTTGGCAAATGGATGTCAAAACTGCATTCCTAAATGGATTTCTGCAAGAAGAGTTGTATATGATGCAGCCGGAAGGTTTTGTCGATCCAAAGGGAGCTAACAAAGTGTGCAAGCTCCAGCGATCCATTTATGGACTGGTGCAAGCCTCTCGGAGTTGGAATAAACGCTTTGATAATGTGATCAAAGCATTTGGTTTTGTACAGACTTTTGGAGAAGCCTGTATTTACAAGAAAGTGAGTGGGAGCTCTGTAGCATTTCTGATATTATATGTAGATGACATATTGCTAATCGGAAATGATATAGAATTTCTGGATAGCATAAAAGGATACTTGAATAAGAGTTTTTCAATGAAAGACCTCGATGAAGCTACTTACATATTGGGCATTAAGATCTATAGAGATAGATCAAGACGCTTAATTGGACTTTGACAAAGCACATACCTTGACAAAGTTTTGAAGAAGTTCAAAATGGATCAAGCAAAGAAAGGATTCTTGCCTGTGTTACAAGGTGTGAAATTGAGTAAGACTCAATCCCCGACCAATGCAGAAGATAGAGAGAAAATGAAAGATGTTCCCTATGCTTCAGCCATAGGCTCTATCATGTATGCAATGCTGTGTACCAGACCTGATGTGTGTCTTGCTATAAGTCTAGCAGGGAGGTACCAAAGTAATCCAGGAGTGGATCACTGGACAGCGGTCAAGAACATCCTGAAATACCTGAAAAGGACTAAGGATATGTTTCTCATATATGGAGGTGACAAACAGCTCATCGTAAATGGTTACGTTGATGCAAGCTTTGACACTGATCCGGACGATTCTAAATCGCAAACCGGATACGTGTTTACATTAAACGGTGGAGCTGTCAGTTGGTGCAGTTCTAAACAAAGCGTTGTGGCGGGATCTACATGTGAAGCGGAGTACATAGCTGCTTCGGAAGCAGCAAATGAAGGAGTCTGGATGAAGGAGTTCATATCCGATCTAGGTGTCATACCTAGTGCATCGGGTCCAATGAAAATCTTTTGTGACGATACTGGTGCAATTGCCTTGGCAAAGGAATCCAGATTTCACAAGAGAACCAAGCACATCAAGAGACGCTTCAATTTCATCCGGGATCTAGTCCAGGTGGGAGACATAGAGATTTGCAAGATACATACGGATCTGAATATAGCAGACCCGTTGACTAAGCCTCTTCCACGAGCAAAATATGATCAGCACCAAAGCTCCATGGGTGTTAGAATCATTACTGTGTAATCTAGATTATTGACTCTAGTGCAAGTGGGAGACTGAAGGAAATATGCCCTAGAGGCAATAATAATGTTATTATTTTATTTCCTTATATCGTGATAAATGTTTATTATTCATGCTAGAATTGTATTATCCGGAAACATAATACTTGTGTGAATACATAGACAAACCAAACGTCACTAGTATGCCTCTACTTGACTAGCTCGTTAATCGAAGATGGTTATGTTTCCTAACCATAGACATGTGTTGTCATTTGATTAATGGGATCACATCATTAGGAGAATGATGTGATTGACATGACCCATTCCATTAGCTTAGCACCCGATCGTTTAGTATGTTGCTATTGCTTTCTTCATGACTTATACATGTTCCTATGACTATGAGATTATGCAACTCCCGTTTGCCGGAGGAACACTTTGTGTCCTACCAAACGTCACAACGTAACTGGGTGATTATAAAGGAGCTCTATAGGTGTCTCCAAAGTTACATGTTGGATTGGCGTATTTCGAGATTAGGATTTGTCACTCCGATTGTCGGAGAGGTATCTCTGGGCCCTCTCGGTAATGCACATCACATAAGCCTTGCAAGCATTACAACTAATGAGTTAGTTGCAAGATGATGTATTACGAAACGAGTAAAGAGACTTGCCGGTAACGAGATTGAACTAGGTATTGAGATACCGACGATCGAATCTCGGGCAAGTAACATACCGATGACAAAGGGAACAACGTATGTTGTTATGCGGTCTGACCGAATAAGATCTTCGTAGAATATGTGGGAGCCAATATGAGCATCCAGGTTCCGCTATTGGTTATTGACAGGAGACGTGTCTCGGTCATGTCTACATTGTTCTCGAACCCGTAGGGTCCGCATGCTTAAGGTTTTGATGACATTTATATTATGAGTTTATGCATTTTGATGTACCGAAGTTTGTTCGGAGTCCCGGATGTGATCACGGACATGACGAGGAGTCTCGAAATGGTCGAGACATAAAGATTGATATATTGGAAGCCTATATTTGGATATCGGAAGTGTTCCGGGTGAAATCGGGATTTTACCGGAGTACCGGGAGGTTGCCGGAACCCCCCGGGAGGTATATGGGCCTTAGTGGGCTTTAGTGGAAGAGAGGAGAGGTGGCCAGGGCTGGGCCGCATGCCCCTCCCCCCTAGTCCGAATAGGACAAGGAGAGGGGGGCGGCGCCCCCCTTCCTTCTCTCTCTCCTCTTTCCCCCTCCCGAATCCTATTCCAACTAGGAAAGGGGGGGAATCCTAGTCCCGGTGGGAGTAGGACTCCTCCTGGCGCGCCCTCCTCCTGGCCGGCCGCACCTCCCCCTGCTCCTTTATATACGGGGGCAGGGGGCACCCCTAGACACAAGTTGATCCACGTGATCATATTCTTAGCCGTGTGCGGTGCCCCATTCCACCATAATCCTCGATAATATTGTAGCGGTGCTTAGGCGAAGCCCTGCGACGGTAGTACATCAAGATCGTCACCACGCCGTCGTGCTGACGGAACTCTTCCCCGACACTTTGCTGGATCGGATTCCGGGGATCGTCATCGAGCTGAACGTGTGCTAGAACTCGGAGGTGCCGTAGTTTCGGTGCTTGATCGGTCAGGCCGTGAAGACGTACGACTACATCAACCGCGTTGTGCTAACGCTTCTGCTGTAGGTCTACAAGGGTATGTAGATCACACTCTCCCCTCTCGTTGCTATGCATCACCATGATCTTGCGTGTGCGTAGGAATTTTTTTGAAATTACTACGTTCCCCAACAAGAAGAGCCTAAGCTTGGGGATGCCCCCGAGTGGCATCCCCGCTTTCTTCCAACAACTATCGGTATTTCACTGAAGACTATATTTTTATTCGTCACATGATATGTGTTTTGCTTGGAGCGTCTTGCATGATATGAGTCTTTACTTGTTTTATTTTGTGTTTTAAGTCATCAATCCTTGCTGGACACACCTATTTGAGAGAGCCAAAATTATATCATGACTTGCTAGAATTGCTCTCCATGCTTCACTTAAATCTTTTATGAGCTAGGACTTGCTCTAGTGCTTCACTTATATATTTTTGAGCACAGTGTGCTTTGTTAATTTTGAAGAAATGCTCTCTTGCTTCACTTAGATTTATTTGAGAGTTAGTAAAATTTTAAAGAAATTCTCTCTTGCTTCACTTAAATTATTTTGGGAGAAAGAAAAATTTGTTATTCTCATGATGTTCACTTATATTTGGTTGAGCTTATGAAAAGCAACACATGGAAATTAGTCCCAAAGTGATAGATATCCAAGAAGGATAAAGAAAAAATGTCATGAAGATCATTAGACAAAATAAACTTGATTCTTAGTAATAGTTTTGAGATATGTGAGTCATCTTGATGAGTAATTATGCTTTAGTAAGAATATTGGTGTTAAGGTTTGTGATTCCCTATGCATCACTACTGGAATCAGGATGTTTCCCGTCAGCCAGCTTCTTTCCATCAGCTAGCTGATGGCAAAGAGGGTCTTTGCCATTAGCTTAACGAAAACTGACGGCAAAGAACATGTTTGCCGTCAGCCTTCATTTTGCCGTCAGCTAGCTGACGGCTTAGAAGCTTTGCCATCAGCCAGCCGGCGGCGAAGAGAGTTGGTGGCCCACTAATGCAAAGAACTTAATGGCCACTTTCTTTGCCGTCCGGTAGGTGACGGCAAAGCTTTTTTGCCATCCGCTAGCAGACGGCAAATAAAGTGGCCCACCTAACGACCGTTCCCCCCGGTCCCACCCCACTACCTGGGCTCTTTGCCGTCTGCTAGCAAATGACAAAGAGATTTGACCTATCAAAAAAGGTCAGCGCCCGCGCCGTCCTCTTTCTCTCCCCTCACCGCGCCGTCCCCATGCCCGAGCCGCCCCCGCCGCCGACCCTGACCACCCCCGCCCCCGCCACCACCGACCCCCACCGCACCCGACCCCCGAGGTCGGCCGCCGCCTGGCGCTCAGGCCGCCCGCCGCCCCGGCGCCCCTCCGCCCGCCGCCGATCCGCCCCTTGGTGAGGTTCTGCCCTTTATTTTTTTTCTTTTTTTCTTGCTGTTATAGCTCTTTTAGTTGATTTAGGTTAGTCGATTCAGGTTAGTTGCTTTAGGTTAGATGATTTAGATTAGTTGATTTAGTTGCTTTAGGTTAGTAGATTTAGTTGCTTTAGGTTAATTAGTTGATTTAGTTGCTTTAGGTTAGTACATTTAGTTGCTTTAGGTTAGTTGATTTAGGTCAGTTTATTTAGTTGCTTTAGGTTAGTTGATTTAGTTGCTTTAGGTTAGTTGATTTAGTTGCTTTAGGTTAGTAGATTTAGTTGCTTTAATTAGCTTAGTAGATTTAGTTGCTTTAATTAGGTTAGTAGATTGTATATTGTAGGTTAGCTTTTTTTTAGGTTAGTAGATTGTAGGTTAGATTTTATGTTATTTTTTTATATTAAGAAGAAAAGAAGAAAATGTAGAAGTGAAGAGGAAAAAGGAAAATAAGGAAAATGAAGAAGAAAAAGAAGACAATTGGAAGAAGGAAAAGAAGGAAGGAGAAGAAAAAGAAATATCGAGGGGGAAAGGAGTTTATTTTAGGTTAATTTAGTTTAGTTTAGGTAGCTAGGTTAGTTTCTAGGTTAGTTAGGTTAGGTTAGTTATCTTTAGACTAGGTTAGGTTAGTTTCTAGGTTAGTTATCTTTAGAATAAGTAGAAGGTGTTAGTTAGGTTAGTTTGATTTTCTAGGTTAGTTATCTTTAGACTAGGTTAGTTAGGTTAGTTTCTAGGTTAGTTAGGTTAAGTAGTTTGAGGGGTTTAGGTGATGTCATTTTGTTCTCCAAGAGATGATACTTGGCAAGGTAACCAAATATGGCATTGTGATACATGCTATAATTTTCTTGGAATTTATAGAGAATATTTCATATGTAAATATTCCAAAAGCTTGAAATATCAGAAAAGGGGTTTTGGTGTTGTTTTCACCCACCAAATTTTTTATTATGTTTATGTTGTACTAATTTCATTTAGTCTTTGTCATTGCAGGTGTTGACAGATGGTGGGTGCGGGTTGAGAGCGCTTTGAGCCTCCTTCTTCCTCGGCGCGTGCTAGGAGGGGTGGCTATATTCCACCCCAGCAACTTCGTAGAGTGCTCGTAGACAACATGGAGACACTGGGGGGCCCTTCTTCTTTGGCCGGGAGAGGTCGGGGGAAGATGAAGAGGGGATCTAGAGGTGGACGTGGCGGCGGGAGAGGTAGGAAGGCTATTGTGCCTTCCTCGCCGCCACTCGAAGCTGATTCTCCAGACCACCCGAGTGCTCCGTCTCAGGTGGAGCCGTCAGACTTGGACCCGTCTCGGACTCTGGTCCATGAGCCTCGGGCTGACGAGCCTCGTGTCGCCGAGCCTTTGTCCTAGGAGACTCAGGCCCCAGAGTCTTCGTCCCATGAGACTCTGGTCCCAGAGTCTTCGTCCCAGGTGACTCCGGAGACTAGTGGCCATGCTGATGGCGACGAGACCTGGTCTGACGATAGTTTTAGCGACGGCGAGCTGGTTGAGCAAGGCAAGAAGGTGTACCAGCATGGTGGTACGAAGCTCCCGGCCGTGCCGGTGACCCGCGATCAGAGGTGGTTGATCCATCCTAACGGGGAGAAGTAAGTGCATTTACTCTGTTTTAACCTTTGTCCTTCACATTTCTTCAAATTAATAAATAATGTGTTGGCCTTGTCATACTGCAGGGGTTGTATACACCCCGAAGGTGTCCATGGGCCCAACCAGGTCCTTGGTACTCTAGTCCGGCACCACTTCCCAGGGTGGGTCACATTGCCTGGTGAGGGTCAGGCTCCACAGCTAGCAATGAGCTGGGAGCCATACGTGGCTATGATGACCCACAAGTATAGGGGATCTATCGTAGTCCTTTCGATAAGTAAGAGTGTCGAACCCAACGAGGAGCAGAACGAAATGATAAGCAATTTTTAGTAAGGTATTCTCTGCAAGCACTGAAATTATCGGTAACAAATAGTTTTGTGTTAAGGTAATTTGTAACGAGTAACAAGTAATAAAAGTAAACAAGGTGCAGCAAGATGGCCCAATCCTTTTTGTAGCAAAGGACAAGCCTTGGCAAATTCTTATATAAAGGAAAGCGCTCCCGAGGACACATGGGAATTATCGTCAAGCTAGTTTCCATCACGCCCATATGATTCACGTTCGTTACTTCGATAATTTGATATGTGGGTGGACCAGTGCTTGGGTACTGCCATTCCTTGGACAAGCATCCCACTTATGATTAACCCCTCTTGCAAGCATCCGCAACTACAAAAGAAGTATTAAGGTAAACCTAACCATAGCATGAAACATATGGATCCAAATCAGCCCCTTACGAAGCAACTCATAAACTAGGGTTTAAGCTTCTGTCACTCTAGCAACCCATCATCTACTTATTACTTCCCAGTGCCTTCCTCTAGGCCCAAACTATGGTGAAGTGTCATGTAGTCGACATTCACATGACACCACTAGAGGAGAGACAACATACATCTCATCAAAATATCGAACGAATACCAAATTCACATGACTACTTATAGCAAGACTTCTCCCATGTCCTCAGGAACAAACGTAACTACTAACAAATCATATTCATGTTCATAGTCAGAGGGGTATTAATATGCATAAAGGATCTGAACATATGATCTTCCACCAAGTAAACCAACTAGCATTAACTACAAGGAGTAATCAACACTACTAGCAACCTACAGGTACAAATCTGAGGTTTTGGGACAAAGATTGGATACAAGAGATGAACTAGGATTTGAGATGAGATGGTGCTGGTGAAGATGTTGATGGAGATTGACCCCCTCCCTCTAAGAGTATCGATGGTGATGACGATGGTGATGATTGCTACCTCTTGAGCACTGCGTTGGTTTTCCCTTTAAGAGGAAAGGGTGATGCAGCAAAGTGGCGTAAGTATTTCCCTCAGTTTTTGAGAACCAAGATATCAATCCAATAGGAGGCTGCTACCTCTTGAGCACTGCGTTGGTTTTTCCCCGAAGAGGAAGGTATGATGCAGCAAAGTAGCGTAAGTATTTCCCTCAGTTTTTGAGAACCAAGGTATCAATCCAGTAGGAGGCTACGCGCGAGTCCCTTGTACCTGCACAAAACAAATAAATCCTTGCAACCAACGCGATAAGGGGTTGTCAATCCCTACACGGCCACTTACGAGTCTGAGATCTGATAGATATGATAAGATAATAGTTTTGGTATTTTTATGATAAATATGCAAAGTAAAATAAAAGCAAAGTAGAAAGAAAAGGAAATAACTAAGTATTGGAAGATTAATATGATGAAGATAGACCCTGGGGCCATAGGTTTCACTAGTGGCTTCTCTCAAGAGCATAAGTATTCTACGGTGGGTGAACGAATTACTATTGAGCAATTGACAGAATTGAGCATAGTTATGAGAATATCTAGGTATGATCATGTATATAGGCATCACGTCCGAGATAAGTAGACCGACTCCTGCCTGCATCTACTACTATTACTCCACTCATCGACCGCTATCCAACATGCATCTAGAGTATTAAGTTAATGAAAACAGAGTAACGCCTTAAGCAAGATGACATGCTGTAGAGGGATAAACTCATGCAATATGATGAAAACCCCATCTTCTTATCCTCGGTGGCAACAATACAATATGTGCCTTGCTGCCCCTACTGTCACTAGGAAAGGACACCGCAAGATTGAACCCAAAGCTAAGCACTTCTCCCATTGCAAGAAAGATCAATCTAGTAGGCCAAACCAAACTGGTAATTCGAAGAGACTTGCAAAGATAACCAATCATACATAAAAGAATTCAGAGAAGATTCAAATATTATTCATAGATAGACTTGATCATAAACCCACAATTCATCGGTCTCAAAAAACACACCGCAAAAAGAAGATAACATCGAATAGTTCTCCACAAGAGAGGGGGAGAACATTGTATTGAGATCCAAAAAGAGAGAAGAAGCCATCTAGCTAATAACTATGGACCTGTAAGTCTGAGTTAAACTACTCACACTTCATCGGAGGGGCTATGGTGATGATGTAGAAGCCCTCCATGATCGATGCCCCCTCCGGCGGAGCTCCGAAACAAGCCCAAAGATGGGATCTCGTGGATACAGAAAGTTGCAGCGGTGGAATTAGGGTTTTGGCTCCGTATCTGATCGTTTGGGGGTACGTAGGTATATATAGGAGGAAGGAGTACATCGATGGAGCAACAGGGGGCCCACGAGGGTGGAGGGCGCTCCTGGGAGGGGGGGGGGGTAGGCACGCCCCCTACCTCGTGGCCTCCTCTTTTGTGTCTTGACGTAGGTTCCAAGTCTCCCGGGTCTTGTTCGTTAAGAAAATCACGTTCCCGAAGGTTTCATTCCGTTTGATATTCCTTTTCTCCAAAACCCTAAAACAGGCAAAAAACAACAATTCTGGGCTGGGCCTCCGGTTAATAGGTTAGTCCCAAAAATAATATAAAAGTGGATAATAAATCCCAATAATGTCCAAAACAGTAGATAATATAACATGGAGCAATCAAAAATTATAGATACGTTGGAGACGTATCAAGCATCCCCAAGCTTAATTCCTGCTCGTCCTCGAGTAGGTAAATGATAAAACAGAATTTTTGATGCAGAGTGCTACTTGGCATAATTTTAATGTAATTCTTCTTAATTGTGGTATGAATATTCAGATCCAAAAGATTCAAGATAAAAGTTTAATATTGACATAAAAATAATAATACTTCAAGCATACTAACAAAGTAATCATGTCTTCTCAAAATAACATGGCTAAAGAAAGTTATCCCTACAAAATCATACAGTCTGGCTAAGCTCTATCTTCACCACACAAAATATTTAAATCATGCACAACCCCGATGACAAGCCAAGCAATTGTTTCATACTTTTGGTGTTCTTAAACTTTTTCAATCTTCACGCAATACATGAGCGTGAGCCATGGATATAGCACTATAAGTGGAATAGAATGGTGGTTGTGGGGAAGACAAAAAGGGAGAAGATAGTCTCACATCAACTAGGCGTATCAACGGGCTATGGAGATGGCCATCAATAGATATCAATGTGAGTGAGTAGGGACTGCCATGCAACAGATGCACTAGAGCTATAAGTATATGAATGCTCAACAAAAGAATCTAAGTGGGTGTGCATCCAACTTGCTTGCTCATGAAGACCTAGGGAATTTTGAGGAAGCCCATCATTGGAATATACAAGCCAAGTTCTATAATGAAAAATTCCCACTAGTATATGAAAGTGATAACATAGGAGACTCTCTATCATGAATATCATGGTGCTACTTTGAAGCACAAGTGTGGTAAAAGGATAGTAACATTGTCCCTTCTCTCTTTTTCTCTCATTTTTTATTTTTTTATTTGGGACTTTTCTCCTTTTTTATGGCCTCTTTTCTTTCTCTTTTTTTTATTTTTCGTCCGGAGTCCCATCCCGACTTGTGGGGGAATCATAGTCTCCATCTGTTGGAGAACGTAGCAGAATTTTAAAATTTTCTACGCATCACCAAGATCAATCTATGGAGTCATCTAGAAATGAGGGAAATGGGAGTGCATCTAAGTACCCTTGTAGATCGCGAGCGGAAGCGTTCAAGAGAACGGGGTTGATGGAGTCGTACTCATTGTGATCCAAATCACCGATGACCGAGCGCCGAACGGATGGCACCTCCGTGTTCAACACACGTACGGTCGAGGAAGACGTCTCCTCCTTCTTGATCCAGCAAGGGGAAGGGGAGGTTGATGGAGATCCAGTAGCATGACGGCGTGGTGGTGGAAGCAGCGGTGATCTCGGCAGGGCTTCGCCAAGCTCAGCGAGAGGGAGAGGTGTCACGCGAGGGAGAGGGAGGCGCCAGGGGCTTGGGTGCGCAGCCCTCCCTCCCCCCTCTTTATATAGGGGTCCAGGGGGGCGCCGGCCCCTCTAGATCCCATCTAGATGGGGGGCGGCGGCCAAGGGGGTGGCTTGCCCCCCAAGCCAAGTAGGGCGCCCCCACCCCTAGGGTTTCCAACCCTAGGCGCAGGGGGAGGCCCAAGGGGGGCGCACCAGCCCACCAGGGGCTGGTTCCCCTCCCACTTCAGCCCATGGGGCCCTCCGGGATAGGTGGCCCCACCCGGTGGACCCCCGGGACCCTTCCGGTGGTCCTGGTACAATACCGTTGACCCCCGAAACTTTCCCGGTGGCCGAAACTGGACTTCCTATATACAATTCTTCACCTCCGGACCATTCCGGAACTCCTCGTGACGTCCGGGATCTCATCCGGGACTCCGAACAACTTTCGGGTTACCGCATACTAATATCTCAACAACCCTAGCGTCACCGAACCTTAAGTGTGTAGACCCTACGGGTTCGGGAGACACGCAGACATGACCGAGACGACTCTCCGGTAAATAACCAACAGCGAGATCTGGATACCCAAGTTGGCTCCCACATGCTCCTCGATGATCTCATCGGATGAACCATGATGTCGAGGATTCAATCAATCCCGTATACAATTCCCTTTGTCAATCGGTACGTTACTCGCCCGAGATTCGATCGTCGGTATCCCAATACCTCGTTTAATCTCGTTACCGGCAAGTCACTTTACTCGTACCGTAATGCATGATCCCGTGATCAACCACTTGGTCACATTGAGCTCATTATGATGATGCATTACCGAGTGGGCCCAGAGATACCTCTCCGTCACACGGAGTGACAAATCCCAGTCTCGATTCGTGCCAACCCAACAGACACTTTCGGAGATACCCATAGTGCACCTTTATAGTCACCCAGTTACGTTGTGACGTTTGGCACACCCAAAGCACTCCTACAGTATCCTGGAGTTGCACAATCTCATGGTCTAAGGAAATGATACTTGACATTCGGAAAAGCTCTAGCAAACGAACTACACGATCTTGTGCGATGCTTAGGATTGGGTCTTGTCCATCACATCATTCTCCTAATGATGTGATCCCATTATCAATGACATCTAATGTCCATAGTGAGGAAACCATGACTATCATTTGATCAATGAGCTAGTCAACTAGAGGCTCACTAGGGACGTGTTGTGGTCTATGTATTCACACATGTATTATGATTTCCGGATAACACAATTATAGCATGAACAATAGACAATTATCATGAACAAGGAAATATAATAATAACCATTTTATTATTGCCTCTAGGGCATATTTCCAACAGTCTCCCACTTGCACTAGAGTCAATAATCTAGTTACATTATGATGAATCGAACACCCATAGAGTTCTGGTGTTGATCATGTTTTGCTCTAGGGAGAGGTTTAGTCAATGGATCTGCTACATTCAGGTCCGTATGTACTTTACAAATATCTATGTCTCCATTTTGAACACTTTCACGAATGGAGTTGAAGCGATGCTTGATATGCCTGGTCTTCCTGTGAAACCTGGGCTCCTTGGCAAGGGCAACAGCTCCAGTGTTGTCACAGAAGAGAGTCATCGGGCCCGACGCATTGGGAATGACTCCTAAGTCGGTAATGAACTCCTTCACCCAGATTGCTTCTTGTGCTGCCTCCGAGGCTGCCATGTACTCCACTTCACATGTAGATCCCGCCACAATGCTTTGCTTGCAACTGCACCAGCTTACTGCCCCACCATTCAAAATATACACGTATCCGGTTTGTCGTGGTATTTCTCACGGCGGGCTTGCGAGTCGACAGATGCCACAAGGGCTTAGTGTGTGGGTAAGACTGCTGCTGATGGGCCTGGGAGCGGGTATGCGAGTAGCACGCGGTGGTTTACCCAGCTTCGGAGCTCTCCGTAGAGATAATACTCCTACTGCTGCATGTCTGAGTGTATCTGGTATATCTGGTACAGAGTTGCTCCTGGAGCTGTATCTGAGATCAGTGCCAAGGGCATCTGATCTCGTATATGCATGCGCATGGCCGGCTCTAGTGGCCAAGTATGGCCGTGGCTCTTGGCCGTGAGTGGCCTTGTGGCCAAAATGGATGTGGCGCGTGCGAGTGTGGGGGTGTGTGCTCATCTTGGATGGATGGATGGATGCTCATATATATAGTGTGGCTAGCTTATCATCTAAGCTAAGTGGTGGCATGGGCAAGGCATGGTGGGGTGTCATGCTTGTCCCCTGTGTCACTTCATAAATAGTGCCAGGGGACAAGTGACACTATACATGATGACTGAGATGATGCGTGAATAGTGCTCGGGTACATCTGTCTCGTCGGTGTCTTGTCGGTGCCGGGTCGGGCTGCAGTCGGCAGCCGGCAGGCAGACTGAGGGGCTTTGCTAGCCCCGATGTCTTGAAATATCGTCTTGCCGTCTTCGGGGTATCCGTGTCCAATTACTCCGACAGTAGCCCCCAAGCCTCCGGGCAACTTGGCAAAGTTGGGCGGAGGTTTTTTTGGCAAATTTTCATGGAAATGATCATAAAAAAGGACAAAGTTAGTCCACGCAAATACATCATATGCTTGCTTTTAGTATTGCAAGTTTTATGCGGAGGGTGCCGACTCGGTTTCGTCCGAGCCCCCTTCAATCTTTTTCATGTTCCCTCCACTTTTCGGCTTGTGCTCTTGCTTGCCGGACAGCCGCTCTGCAGTCTGTGGCTGAGAGTGGACCGTGAAGTGGAGTGTACAGTACTCAGAGTCTGGGAGCAGATTCAACCGAGTAGATACTTGTAAAGGAAACGGTCGGGTCGCCCGAATGTTTTTCTTCCCGGGCGCTTTTCGCGTGGGTGGCCTCCAACGTTCACTCTTGCTAGTCGGACAGCTGCTCTGCGGTCTGTGACTAAGAGTGGGCCTTTGGTACCGTGCACGGTACCAAGCCGTCTGCGGGAACTAACGTCTCAGGCCAAGCGGCCAGCCCCCGGGCCAACTCTGGCTGGCGTCGGGGCGAACAGTGATGCTACTGTAATAAAATGCGGAGACAGCCCCAGAGCATCACTCGTGGTTATGCGTGCTTGCATGATGCAAAAAATATGCGGGTGAGGAGCTCACATTGATTTTCGTGTAGTCGCGGTCGTCGAAGACAGCCGGCGCGACTCGGCGCCCGCGGAGCGCGTCGGCGCACCCGCTGGGTGAAGCCTTCGAGCCTCCGGGTGCTCGAAGGGGGGTCCCGGCCGGTCAGGCTCGACCGGCCAGGCGGCGAGGCGTCTTGCAGTGCCCTTTTTTTCTGCCAGCTGCTAACAGCGGGACAAAACTCTTCTCTTGTCTGCAATCTTCGCGGGGGCGCGTCAGCGCACCCGCTGGGTGTAGCCCCTGAGATTCGGGCCGACTGCTGAGCAGTCGGGCCGGATCTCCCGATAACTACTTTGTCTTCTTCTTCGCGGGGGCGCGTCAGCGCACCCGCTGGGTGTAGCCCCTGAGATTCGGGCCGACTGCTGAGCAGTCGGGCCGGATCTACCGGCAAGTACTTTGTCTTCTCTCTTGCGGGGGCGCGTCAGCGCACCCGCTGGGTGTAGCCCCCGAGATTCGGGCCGACTGCTGAGCAGTCGGGCCGGATCTCCAGGCAACTACTTTGTCTTCTTTCTCACGGGGGCGCATCAGCGCACCCGCTGGGTGTAGCCCCCGAGATTCGGGCCGACTGCTGAGCAGTCGGGCCGGATCTTCCGGCAACTACTTTGTCTTCTCTTCGCAGGGGCGCGTCAGCGCACCCGCTGGGTGTAGCCCCCGAGATCCGGGCCGACTGCTAAGCAGTCGGGCCGGATCTACCGGCAACTACTTTGTCTTCTCTCTCGCGAGGGCGCGTCAGCGCACCCGCTGGGTGTAGCCCCCAAGATTCGGGCCGACCGCTGAGTAGTCGGGCCGGATCTCCCGGCAACTACTTTGTCTTCTTTCTCGAGGGGGCGCGTCAGCGCACCCGCTAGGTGTAGCCCCCGAGATTTGGGCCGACTGCTGAGCAGTCGGGCCGGATCTTCCGGCAACTACTTTGTCTTCTCTTCGCGCGGGCGCGTCAGCGCACCCGCTGGGTGTAGCCCCCGAGATCTAGGCCGACTACTGAGCAGTCGGGCCGGATCTCCCGGCAACTACTTTGTCTTGTTCGCGTGGGCGCGTCAGCGCACCCACTGGGTGTAGCCCCCAAGATTCGGGCCGACTGCTGAGCAGTCAGGCCGGATCTCCCGACAACTACTTTCTCTTCTTCTTTTTCTTCTTCAGCCGGCTGGACAGGCGGACTCCGACACAGCAGTCGGGATTTTTGCAGCCGGCCTAGGCAGCCAGCGGTTGGACGCACATCTGGCAGTCGGACGCACATTTCTTTCTTCTGCTTCGTTTCTCGGACGTCCACTATTTTTTAGCCGGCTTTTTCTTCTCGTTTCTTTCTAACCGGCTTCACACGGGGAGCCGGACACTTCTTTCTCTCTTTTTTCTTTTTTCGATGGGGAGCCGGCCTTGACTTTTCTAGCCAGCACGTACACGCGCAGCCGCCTCCACCTCTTTTCATCAAGCCAGCCTTGTCTTTCTCTTCCAACCGGCTTTGAGTAGTCGGACACAACTCTTCATTTTATTTTTTCTTTTGCACAACCGGCGCATTGTGTTGACCTAGCCGGCTCTTTCTTTCTTTTCTCCCCTTCCCTGAGCAGTCGGCAGGAGCGGGGCTGCAGCAGCCGGCGTCCGGGTCGCGGCAGAAGCCGGCAGGCCGGGAAGCGGGCGGAAGCCGGCTGCTGGCAGGAGCAGCAAGCCGGCGGGCGCGGGGGCCGGATCCGGCGCGGGAGGCCAGCAGCCGGCGGGCACGGAGGCCGGAGCTGGGCCCGGCGCATGCATAACCAGACGGGCCAGGTGCTGGAGAGGCTGGCGCCGAGGTGGCGACGCGAGGCACGCAGGGCAGGAGGCGGCTTGTAGCAGCGGCCGGCTGGGGGCGATGCAGGGTGGGCGCAGCCAGCGGAGCTGGAAGGCCACTAGGCGTGGGACTCGGCGTCCTGGTGCGGGAGCGGAGCACCTGGCCGGGGAGGCAGCCGGCGCGGCGCGTGGCGGAGATGGCCGGGGCCGGGAGATGGGCAGCCGGCCGCGGGGCGAGCGATGTGGGCTAGCGCGGGGCCCGGCCATGGGTCGGGCGCGCGACACGGGCGAAGCCGACGCGCAGGGGCGGCTGGAGCGGCGCAGAGGAGCGCGCGGGAGTAGCTGTGGCGGCGAGGAGGCGGAGGCGGTCCCGCGGCGACCAAGCGGACGGACATGGAGGCGGTCGGGTTGCGGAGGCGCGCGCGGAGCCGGACGGATGAGGCCGGGCGAGTGGGCGGAGCCGGAGGAGGCCGGACCCGGCAGCCGGCTGCTGGGAGGCGTCGAACCGGACGGGAGCGGGGACGCTGCGGGAGGAGGCCCGGCGCGCGGGACGCAGGCGCGGAGCAGCATCCCGGCCCTGCACATGGGCGCAGCACTCCAGTCGTGCTGGGGACGGAGCAAGCGGCCGCCGCTGCTGCTCAAAGCTCGAGCATTGTCTGGGCATAGTCTGAGTAATATCTGACTATTGTCTGTCTCGTGTATGAGAATGGTCTGGGTAGTATCTGTGTAGTGTATGGCCAATGGTTTGACCATTGGTGACTAGCATCTAGCTAGCAAGCATAGATGATATATGGAGGAGTGAGTGTGTGTTTTGGTCGGAGCAAGCCGCAACACGGAGGGAAGCAAACGCGGGCAGCGTGTGGATGGCCACGGCCGACCGAAACGAAGCCCGCGTGCGGCGCGCGCGCGGACTGACGGCCGACGTTGCGGTGGTGATGACGAAGGCGCGGCCGATGGCGAGGAGGCGCCGCCCCTCGTGGCCATTCCGGGGGCGTGTCGATGTCGAGCCCCAGACCGCTATCGGAGAGACGGCGCGACGCCACGATGGTGAAGACGAAGAGGCCGACGGCGAGGACGCGCCACCCCTCGCGGCTGCTCCGGGGGCGGGTCGATGTCGAGCCCCAGACCGCTATCGGAGAGACGCCGCGACGCCGCGGTGGTGAAGATGAAGAGGCCGACAGTGAGGACGCGCCACCCCTCGCGGCCGCTCCGGGGGCGGGTCGATGTCGAGCCCCCGAGCGCTACCGGAGAGACGGCGCGACGCCGCGGCGGAGGCGATGAAGAAAAAAGGGTCCCGCCCGGACAGCGAAACCAGCAGCAGCATGGTAGCATAGTAGTAGTACCGCCCCACGGTGGGCGCCAACTGTCGTGGTATTTCTCACGGGGGGCTTGCGAGTCGACAGATGCCACAAGGGCTTAGTGTGTGGGTAAGACTGCTGCTGATAGGCCCGGGAGCGGGTATGCGAGTAGCACGCGGTGGTTTACCCAGCTTCGGAGCTCTCCGTAGAGATAATACTCCTACCGCTGCATTGTCTGAGTGTATCTGGTATATATGGTACAGAGTTGCTCCTGGAGCTGTATCTGAGATTAGTGCCAAGGGCATCTGATCTCGTATATGCATGCGCATGGCCGGCTCTAGTGTCCAAGTATGGCCGTGGCTCTTGGCCATGTGTGGCCTTGTGGCCAAAATGGATGTGGCGCGTGTGAGTGTGGGGGTGTGTGCTCATCTTGGATGGATGGATGCTCATATATATAGTGTGGCTAGCTTATCATCTAAGCTAAGTGGTGGCATGGGCAAGGCATGGTGGGGTGTCATGCTTGTCCCTTGTGTCACTTCATAAATAGTGCCAGGGGACAAGTGACACTATACATGATCACTGAGATGACGCGTGAATAGTGCTCGGGTACATCCGTCTCGTCGGTGTCTTGTCGGTGCCGGGTCGGGCTACAGTCGGCAGCCAGCTGGTTGGCGCAGTCGGCAGCCGGCAGGCAGACTGAGGGGCTTTGCTAGCCCTGATGTCTTGAAATATCGTCTTGCCGTCTTCGGGGTATCCGTGTCCAATTACTCCGACACGGTTTGTGACTTAGAGTCATCCAGATCTGTGTCGAAGCTAGCATCGACGTAACCCTTTACGACGAGCTCTTCGTCACCTCCATAAACAAGAAACATATCCTTAGTCCTCTTCAGGTACTTCAGGATATTGTTGACCGCTGTCCAGTGTTCCATGTCGGGATTACTTTGGTACCTTCCTACCAAACTTACGACAAGGTTTACATAAGGTCTGGTACACAACATGGCATACATAATGGACCCTATGGCCAAGGCATAGAGGACGACACTCATCTTTTCTCTATCTTCTGCCGTGGTCGGGCATTGAGCCGTGCTCAATTGCACACCTTGCAATACAGGCAAGAACCCCTTCTTGGACTGATCCATATTGAACTTCTTCAATATCTTGTCAAGGTACATACTTTGTGAAAGACCAATGAGGCGTCTCGATCTATCTCTATAGATTTTGATGCCTAATATATAAGCAGCTTCTCCAAGGTCCTTCATTGAAAAACACTTGTTCAAGTAGGCCTTTATGCTTTCCAAAAATTCTATATCATTTCCCATCAACAGTATGTCATCCACATATAATATGAGAAATGCTACGGAGCTCCCACTCACTTTCTTGTAAACACAGACTTCTCCATAAGTCTGTGTAAACCCAAACGCTTTGATCATCTCATCAAATCGAATGTTCCAACTCCGAGATGCTTGCACCAGCCCCCATAGATTGAGCGTTGGAGCTTGCACACCTTGTTAGCATTCTTAGGATCGACAAAACCTTCCGGCTGCATCATATCCAATTCCTCCTTAAGAAAGCCGTTAAAGAATGCCGTTTTGACGTCCATTTGCCATATCTCATAATCATAGAATGTGGCAATTGCTAACATGATTCGGACGGACTTCAGCTTCGCTACGGGTGAGAAAGTCTCATCGTAGTCAACCCCTTGAACCTATCGATAACCCTTAGCGACGAGTCGAGCCTTGTAGATGGTCAAATTACCATCTGCGTCTGTCTTCTTCTTAAAGATCCATTTATTTTCTATGGCTCGCCGATCATCAGGCAAGTCAGTCAAAGTCCATACTTCGTTTTCATACATGGATCCTATCTCGGATTTCATGGCTTCTAGACATTTGTCGGAATCAGGGCCCGCCATCGCTTTCTCATAGTTCGAAGGTTCATGATGTCTACTACACAACCTTCTTCTTGTAGACGTTGTTGGGCCTCCAAGTGCAGAGGTTTGTAGGACAGTAGCAAATTTCCCTCAAGTGGATGACCTAAGGTTTATCAATCTGTAGGAGGCGTAGGATGAAGTGGTCTCTCTCAAGCAACCCTGCAACCAAATAACAAAGAGTCTCTTGTGTCCCGAACACACCCAATACAACGGTAAATTGTATAGGTGCACTAGTTCGGCGAAGAGATGGTGATACAAGTGCAATATGAATAGTAGATAATAGTTTTTGTAATCTGAAATAATAAAAACAGCAAGGTAGCAAGTGATAAAAGTGAGCGTAAACGGTATTGCAATGTGTTGAAACAAGGCCTAGGGTTCATACTTTCACTAGTGTAAGTTCCCTCAACAATGATAACATAATTGGATCACATAACTATCCCTCAACATGCAACAAAGAGTCACTCTAAAGTCAGTAATAGCGGAGAACGAACGAAGAGATTATGGTAGGGTACGAAACCACCTCAAAGTTATTCTTTCCAATCAATCCGTTGGGCTATTCCTATAAGTGTCACAAACAGCCCTAGAGTTCGTACTAGAATAACACCTTAAGACACAAATCAACCAAACCCTAATGTCACCTAGATACTCCAATGTCACCTCAAGTATCCGTGGGTATGATTATATGATATGCGTCACACAATCTCAGATTCATCTATTCAACCAACACAAAGGACCTCAAAGAGTGCCCCAAAGTTCTACCGGAGAATCACGACGAAAACGTGTGCCAACCCCTATGCATAGGTTCAGGGGCGGAACCCGCAAGTTGGTCACCTTAACATACATCAAGTGGCACGTGGTATCCCATTGTCACCATAGATATCCACGGCAAGACATACATCAAGTGTTCTCAAGTCTTTAAAGACTCAATCCGATAAGATTACTTCAAAGGGGAAACTCGATTCATTACAAGAGAGAAGAGGGGGGAAGAAACATCATAGGATCCAAATATAATAGCAAAGCTCACGATACATCAAGATCGTATCATCTCAAGAACACGAGAGAGAGAGAGAGAGAGAGATCAAACACATAGCTACTGGTACATACCCTCAGCCCCGAGGGAGAACTACTCCCTCCTCGTCATGGAGAGCGCCGGGATGATGAAGATGGCCACCGGTGCGGGTTCCCCCCCCTCCGCCAGGTTGCCGGAATAGGGTCCCGATTGACTTTTGGTGGCTACGGAGGCTTCTGGCAGCGGAACTCCTGATCTATCTTGCGTTCTGGAAGTTTTTGGTCACGTAGGTATATATGGGTGCAGGAGGTACGTCAGGGGAGCCACGAGGGCCCCACGAGATAGGGGGGCGCGCCCTAGGGGGGTGGGCACGCCCCCACCCTCGTGGGCAGCTCCCGTATCTTTTGACGTGGGGTCCAAGTCCATCAGGTGTGTTTCCTTCCAAAAATAACTTCTCCAGTTGATTTCGTTCTGTTTCGACTCCGTCTGATATTCCTTTTCTTCAAAACACTGAAATAGGCATAAAGCAACAAATCTGGGTTGGGCCTCCGGTTAATAGGTTAGTCCCAAAAATAATATAAAAGTGGATAATAAAGCCCATTATTGCCTAAAATAGTAGATAATATAGCATGGAGCAATCAAAAATTATAGATACGTTGGAGATGTATCAAGCATCCCCAAGCTTAATTCCTGCTCGTCCACGAGTAGGTAAATGATAAAAAGATAATTTTTGATGTGGAATGCTAGTTGGCATAATTTCAATGTAATTGTTCTTACTTGTGGCAAGAATATTCAGATCCATAGGATTCAAGACAAAAGTTCATATTGACATAGAAACAATAATACTTCAAGCATACTAACTAAGCAATCATGTCTTGTCAAAATAACATGGCCAAAGAAAGTTATCCCTACAAAATTATATAGTCTGGCTATGCTCCGTCTTCACCACACAAAATATTTAAATCATGCACAACCCCGATGACAAGCCAAGCAATTGTTTCATACTTTTGATGTTCTCAAACGTTTTCAATCTTCACGCAATACATGAGCGTGAGCCATGGACATAGCACTATAGGTGGAATAGAATGGTGGTTGTGGAGAAGACAAAAAGGAGAAGATAGTCTCACATCAACTAGGCATATCAACGGGCTATGGAGATGCCCATCAATAGATATCAATGTGAGTGAGTAGGGATTGCCATGCAACGAATGCACTAGAGCTATAAGTGTATGAAAGCTCAACAAAATAAACTAGTGGGTGTGCATCCAACTTGCTTGCTGATGAAGACCTAGGGCATTTTGAGGAAGCCCATCATTGGAATATACAGGCCAAGTTCTATAATGAAAAATTCCCACTAGTATATGAAAGTGACAACATAGGAGACTCTCTATCATGAAGATCATGGTGCTACTTTGAAGCACAAGTGTGGTAAAAGGATAGTAGCATTGTCCCTTTTTTTATTTTTTATTTGGCCTTTCTCTTCTTTTTTTTGGCCTTTTTTTTTGGGGACAATGCTCTATTGAATGATGATCATCACACTTCTATTTATTTACAACTCGATGATACAACTCGATACTAGAACAAAGTATGACTCTATATGGATGCCTCCGGCGGTTTACCGGGATATGCAATGAATCAAGAGTGACAAGTATGAAAGAATTATGAACGGTGGCTTTGCCACAAATACAATGTCAACTACATGATCATGCTAGCAATATGACAATGATGAAGCGTGTCATAATAATGGAACAGTGGAAAGTTTCATGGGAATATATTTCGGAATGGCTATGGAAATGCCATAATAGGTAGGTATGGTGGCTGTTTTGAGGAAGGTATATGGTGGGTTTATGGTACTGGCGAAAGTTGCGCGGTACTAGAGAGGCTAGCAAAGGTGGAAGGGTGAGAGTGCGTATAATCCATGGACTCAACATTAGTCATAAAGAACTCACATACTTATTGCAAAAACCTATTAGTTATCAAAACAAAGTACTACGCGCATGCTCCTAGGGGGATAGATTGGTAGGAAAAGACCATCGCTCGTCCCCGACCGCCACTCATAAGGAAGACAATCAATAAATAAATCATGCTCCGACTTCGTCACATAACGGTTCACCATACGTGCATGCTACGGGAATCACAAACTTCAACACAAGTATTTCTCAAATTCACAACTACTCAACTAGCATGACTCTAATATCACCATCTCCATATCTCAAAACAATTATCAAGTATCAAACTTCTCATAGTATTCAACACACTCATAAGAGAATTTTATTATTCTTGAATACCTAGCATATTAGGATTTTTAAGAACATTACCATGCTATTAATACTCTCAAAATAATCTAAGTGAAGCATGAAAGTTCATCTACTTCTTCAAAATAAAACTACGACCATGCTCTAAAAGATATAAGTGAAGCACTAGAGCAAATGACAAACTACTCCGAAAGATATAAGTGAAGATCAATGAGTAGTCGAATAATTATGCAACTATGTGAAGACTCTCTAACATTTAATAATTTCAGATCTTGGTATTTTATTCAAACAGCAAGCAAAGAAAAAGAAAATGACATTCTAAGAATAGCAAACATCATGTGAAGAAGCAAAAACTTAGGATCAACCGGTACTAACCGATAGTTGTTGAAGAAGAAAGGTGGTGTCGGTGTACTAGAGTAGGGGTACCCTAGTATCCCGAACTTGTGCACGGGCAGTCGCAGCATCCTGCGGCAAGGCTTGCCGGGTGACCGCCAAGGTCCTCCGTGGTTCCTTTGGAGCCATTCAAGAACAAAGTGTCCAAGCCAAGAAGAGAAGACCCCGGCAAGAGGAGCTTGCCGGGAAGGCTAGCAAAAGCATCCAAAGACCCCGGCAAGAGGAGCTTGCCGGGAAGGCCGCCTAAGGCATTGCAAGGAACTTGCCGTGGCGCACCACGCGCCCCGGCAAGGCCCGGTGAGCGACAAGCTCCCGGGCGCGACAAGACAACGACAACAGCAAGGCGCTTGCCGCGACAGGCCACCTCCCTGGGCCCGCGCTCCAGTACATCCACCAACGTGTCGCTCTGGGACCCTTCCGGGCGTACGTGGCGGGAGGCTGTGCAGCCAGCGGCGTGCGGTGGCAAGCGGCGCTGACAAGATCGCCATCGTGGCGAACGGTGGCGTCCCTGGCGGTCCCTTTTCGCACTGTTTAGGCGACACAGACGGGCATTTAAGGCCCTTGTCCCCTGCCGTCAGGGTTAGGTATGATACACTGTAACAGGTAGCTGTGCCTACCACAGCACCTTGCCATTTTTGCCCTTTACCTCCGTTGCCGCCTGTCTAGAACCCCTTGAGCATATAAAAGGTGGCCCGTGTGCAACATAGAGGGGGGTTAGCTAGTTGGAACACTCACGCTCGGTCTTGCTAGCTGCTGAAGTGTACTGTAGCACTCCACGCTCCCGAGCAAGAAATCAATACAAACCACAAAGCAGGAGTAGGGTTTTACGCATCCGTGCGGCCCGAACCTAGGTAAATCGCTCGCGTGTATCACCTCGATCTGCTCTTTGCACGACCTCCGCCCCCGCCGAACCAAAAGGGACCCGGTCCGCCGGTCCCATAGGTGCCCGTGGATCAGTACCCCGGCATCTTTGGCGCGCCAGGTAGGGGAGGACGCCGCAGCAAGGCCAAGCAGCGGCAAGGAGACAGGCCTCCCCGCGGCCGCGACAACGATGAAGATGACGACGACGACGAAGACATGGATGATGTTGAGACCAGTGAACAGGAGTTTCAGAAAGCCACAGAGGTCTTGTGCGTTGACGGCGGTGCTTCTCTGCAAACTTCACACCGCCAACTCAAGCAGTGGGTGCGGGAAGTCAATGCAGCGGAACCACCTGTCGAATCGCGCAAACTTCTGAAATGGTCCAGCACGCCTATCATCTTTGACATTGAGGACCACCCTGATCGCACAACTGCGGTCGGGTGCCTGCCGATGTTGGTTTCACCAACTATCCGCAACCTCAAGGTCACTAAGATGTTAGTTGACGGCGGGGCCGGCTTGAACCTGATCTTCTCCGCTGTACTCCAGAAACTCCAAATCCCTGACAGCGAGCTCGAAGAGACCGGCACATTCCAAGGAATCAACCCGGGAAGGAGCAAGCCGAAGGGGAAAGTCATGCTGCCCGTAACATTTGGCAGCGAGCTGAACTTCAGGACTGAGAGGGTCACGTTTGACGTCGCCGATATTCCATTGCCTTACAATGGGATACTTGGGCGTCCAGCACTCGCCAAGTTCATGGCAGCCTCTCACTATGCATATAACATGCTAAAGATGCCAGGGCCAATAAGCGTCATCTCTGTCCCTGGCGACAAGAAAGATGCTCTTATCTGTGCCGACAAGATCTACCGGGAAGCAGCAGCCGCATCAGAGCGCGAGTCACTTGCCGCTGAAGCTCCCGGGGGGAAGAAGACCAAGTCCGGCAAGAGTTCTGGTGCCCACTCCGGCAAGCGCACCTCTTCGGAGTGCTGCGCTGCCGTCGAGGACGCACCATCGAGCTCCACCGGCAAGTGTAAGAAGACGACGGCAGCTCCGCCAGAGACGAAAAAGGTGTCCGCCAAGGAGAACGGCACTGGTGGTACCTTCACCATCAGTGCCACTCTCGACCCTAAATAGGAAAGCGCGCTCGTTGCTTTCCTGCGGGCGAATGTCGATGTGTTTGCGTGGCAACCGTCTGACATCCCCGGTGTTCCCAGGAAAGTGATTGAGCACCACCTTGCCGTTTGTCCTCATGCGCGGCCCGTCAAGCAGAAGGTTAGGAAACAAGCAGTGGAGCGCCAAGAGTTCATAGCAGAAGAGATCAAGAAATTGGAAGCAGCAGGCCTTGTCAGAGGAGTGCTCCATCCCACGTGGTTGGCCAATCCTGTAATCGTGCGCAAGGCAAATGGGAAATGGAGACTTTGTATCGATTTTACCGATGTTAACAAAGCTTGTCCCAAAGACCCATTTCCATTGCCGCGCATTGACCAGATTGTTGACTCCACAGCCGGATGTGATTTTCTTTCATTTCTTGACGCATATTCAGGATATCATCAGATCTTCATGGCAGAAGAGGATGAGGAGAAGACCACATTTATTACTCCATGTGGCTCATACTGTTTCGTACGAATGCCTTTCGGATTAAAAAATGCTGGTTCAACATTTGGAAGAGTAGTCCATGTCGCCCTTGAGCCGCAAATACACAGAAATGTGGAAGCCTACATGGATGATATAGTGGTCAAGAGCAAGGACAGGGCAACTCTGATTCAAGATTTGGCCGAAACCTTTGCAAATCTGCGCAAGATCAGCCTCAAGCTCAACCCAGAGAAGTGTGTGTTCGGAGTTCCTTCCGGCAAGCTTCTCGGGTTCTTCGTATCTCAGCGGGGGATTGAAGCCAATCCCGACAAGATCAAGGCCATTGAGCAGATTGAAGCACCCAAGCGTGTCAAGGACGTACAGAGACTTGCCGGTTGTGTGGCTGCTCTCAGCAGGTTTATCTCTCGGTCTGCTGAGCACGCCCTGCCGTTTTTCAAATTATTGAAAAAGGCAGGCCCAATGAGATGGACTCCGGAAGCAGAGGCTGCGCTGCAAGACCTGAAGAGATACCTGTCCTCCCCTCCAATACTTGTCGCACCTAAGCCACAAGAGAAGTTGCTGCTGTATATAGCGGCAACAAATCAAGTGGTTAGTGCTGTGTTAGTAGCAGAGAGGGAGGCAGATGACGAGCCCGCAACCACGGCAAGCACATCCAGCGACAAGCAGGGGGCTTCCCCGGCAAGCTCTGGTCCCGACAAAGATGGATCTGCGCAGATGCACGAGGAGACACAGAAGAAAATGGTGCAGCACCCAGTTTACTTTGTCAGTTCCCTCCTGCAGGGGGCTAGGTCAAGGTATTCTGGTGTGCAGAAATTGCTTTTCGGCCTTCTCATGGCCTCGAGAAAGCTGCGCCATTACTTCCAAGCACATGAGATTATAGTTGTCACTCGCTTTCCGCTGAAGAGGATATTACAGAATCCAGAAGCGACAGGCAGGATTGTTGAGTGGGCACTGGAACTGTCGAGCTTTGGCCTCAAGTTTGAAAGTACTTCAACTATCCAGAGCAGAGCATTGGCAGAATTCATAGCAGAATGGACGCCAACACCAGATGAAGAAATTCCAGAAACAAGCATCCCCGACAAGGAAGTAAGCAAAGAGTGGCTGATGTACTTTGATGGTGCCTTTTCGCTGCAAGGCGCTGGCGCTGGTGTGCTGCTTATCGCACCCACCGGAGAGCACCTCAAGTACGTAGTCCAGATGCACTTTCCCAAGGATCAAGCAACAAACAATACTGCAGAGTATGAGGGATTGCTTGCTGGTCTCAGGATCGCGGCAGACCTTGGGATCAAGAAGCTGATTATCAGGGGTGACTCACAGCTTGTCGTCCGCCAAGTAAATAAGAATTATCAGAGTCCGTTGATGGAAGCTTACATTGACAAAGTGAGAAAGCTAGAAGAGCGCTTTGACGGTTTACAAATGGAGCACGTTCCAAGAGCTCAGAACGCCATTGCTGATGGCCTGTCAAAGTGCGCCGCACTTAAGCTACCTGTGGAACCAGGGATCTTTGTGCTCAAGCTGACTCAACCGTCCGTAACACCATCAACTGGACAGAGCAAGAAGAGGAAGTTGATTCCTGGTGACTACCTGCCGGCAGAGCTTCCCGAAGCCGCCGCCAAAAAAGTCCCTAAGATCAATGCCGAAGGCGCTGAGGAGCAGTCTGCTCCGGCAAGCCCTAGGGTTTGTTCCGTTGAAGCAGAAGCTCCCGGCAAGTTTTGCCCCGGCAAGCTTGTCGGGGAACGTCAAGCTCCGGCAGAGACGCAGCTTCTCGCTGTAGAAGCGGATGTTACCGCAGCAGCTGAGACCAACACCAAGAGCGCTGAGGAGCAAGATGCTCCGGCAAGCCCTAGGGTTTGTTCCGTTGAAGCAGAAGCTCCCGGCAAGTTTTGCCCTGGCAAGCTTGTCGGGGAACGTCAAGCTCCGGCAGAGCCGCAGGTTCTTGCCGTAGAAGCGGATGTTCCCGCAGCAGCAGAGTTGCCTTTAGTCCTTGTTGTCGAGCCACAAGCTCCAACATGGGCGCAACAGATTGTCCGTTTCCTTCAGACAGGAGAACTTCCCGAAGAGCAAGAAGAGGCGGAAAGAGTAGCCCGGCAGTCAAGTATGTACCAGTTTGTCGACAAGACACTATACAGAAGAAGACTCAACGGTGTGAAATTGAAGTGTATTCACCGGGAAGACGGACAAAAGCTGTTGGCAGAGATACACGGAGGCATATGTGGTCACCACATTGGCGCAAGAGCACTTTTCGGCAAAGCATTCCGGCAAGGTTTCTTCTGGCCAACAGCCCTCCAGGATGCAACTGCACAAGTAACCAAGTGTGAAGCGTGCCAGTTCCATTCCAAGCAAATACACCAGCCAGCTCAAGCTCTCCAGACGATCCCTTTATCCTGGCCATTTTTGGTCTGGGGGCTCGACATCCTCGGCCCCGTTCCCCGAGCTGTCAGGGGCTTTGAGTACTTGTACGTTGCAATCGACAAGTTCACAAAGTGGCTAGAAATGGAACCAGTGAGGAAGGTAACCGCCCAGTCAGCCGTCAAGTTCTTCAGGTCGATTGTTTGCCGCTTCGGGATCCCTAACAGGATAATCACCGACAACGGTACACAATTCACGAGCCGCACCTTCATGCAATATGTCCAAGATCTTGGCGCCAAGATCTGCTTCGCTTCTGTTGCTCACCCGAGAAGCAACGGTCAAGCGGAGAGGGCAAATGCTGAAGTGCTGCGCGGGCTCAAGACCAGAACTTTCGATAGGCTGCACAAGTACGGAAGAAACTGGATCGAGGAGCTGCGGTGGTTCTTTGGTCGATCAGGACGACGCCAAATCGAGCCACTGGCCAGACACCTTTCTCTATAGTCTATGGAGCAGAGGCAGTTATCCCCACGGAACTCGTATACGGGTCACCTTGAGTGCTCGCTTATGATGAGTTTGAGCAAGAGCAGCTACGACAAGATGACGTGCTGCTCCTTGAGGAAGACCGTCTTCAGGCTGCTGTGCGAGCTGCTCGCTACCAGCAAGCTTTGCGCCGCTACCATAGCCGCAAAGTTAATGCCAGAAGTCTCGAGGAAGGCGACCTTGTTCTTCGGCGCGTTCAGTCCGCCAAGAATTCCAACAAGTTGACGCCGAAGTGGGAAGGCCCTTACTGGGTGAAACGAGTCACTAGGCCTGGCGCGGTCCGCCTGGAGACTGAAGATGGAATTCCGGTGAGCAACTCCTGGAACATTGAGCATCTTCGTAAGTTTTACCCATAAGGCGCGGTTGCCGGAACCTGTTCCGGCAACCACCTTTTGTACAAGTCGTGCCGCTGTTGTATGTAATCCTTTGTATAAAGCCGAGCGCAGACCCCGTGCATAAATAAAGCTCACGTTCTCCGCGCATTTTGTCGATTTTATGCTTTCTATTTTTTGGCATATATGATCTGACACTTTGTGCAGCACCTACTCCACGGTATGCACTAACGAGTCGTAAAGCTCCATATCTGTATTGCCTCTTCTTTCTTTTCAAAGGAAGATTCCCCTCGCCCACAAGTGTGCCGAGGGGGGAGAGGAGAGGAGAAGATGATGGTATGGACCAGGCGTCATTCAAGAGAGTTTCACCTTGCCGAGGAGCAAACAACAGAAAAGCTAAGTTGCCAAAGTTTGAGCAATCAAATTTTTTAATTTTTAAGTTATTTCCCTTGAACGACCGCACTTCGTATGGAAAACCTGTGCGCGGAGGAACCTACTCGTAGCTAGTTGCGCCCTTACTTTGTTTCGAGTCCGCTCAATAAATTAAGTGAGCTGCTAGCGCCCTTACTTTCTTTCGAGTCCGCTCAACAAATTAAGTGAGCTGCTGGCTCCCTTACTTTGTTTCGAGTCCACTCGACAACATTAAGTGAGCTGCAACTAGTCGCGACAAGGTTTCTTGCCGGTAGCGGCACCGCCAGCAGGCTGCTGACGTTCTGCACTCAGCGCTCGCGGCTAAAGTGCCTGCACCGGCAAGTTCCCTAAAAGCGTAGGGTAAAAGCATACAAAGCAAAGAGTCAAGTAGAGGGAATGACATTGCAAATAATACCCAGAATAAAGTTATATTACAAAAATAGCTTGTCGCAGCTCTGATAGATTGTTTTCATGACGAGGTAAACAGCGACAAGGGAAGAAGAGATGGGCGGCCTAATCTACGCGATCGCCTTCAACCCTCTTGATCCCGCTCACCTTGTCCACAATCGGTGCGACAAGGGCTTTGAGCTCCTCCAGATCAGCTCCTGGCGGCAAGGTCCTGAGGATGTTGGTGAGGCGGAGGCCAGGATTGCGGAAGGCCACCTTCATCAACACTTTCTCGAGGGCCCCTGCGCAGACCCTGCGCAGACCCTGCGCGACTCGTCAGCCAGTTGCTTGGGGATCCTCTCTCGGAGTCGCTGAAGGGCCGTCGCCATGCCCTTGAAGAACAGGACGAGCTTGGCGCTGGGTTGGAGGTTGTCGTCGGTGGAATACCCGAGATCCTCCATCCCCAGTTGCGCCAGCTCCTTGTCGATGTCCGTGGAGGCATTCACAAGGCTCTCCGTCCAGTGCGTCACGGTCTCCCTGAAGGCGTTCTGGGCGGTGGCAGCGCTCTCCAGCAGCGCCTTGTCGGCCTTGATTTCCTCCTTCAAGGCCGCCTCCCGCTTCTTGGCGCTGTCCAGAGTCTTGGTCAAAGTGGTTAGCTTCAACTCAAGATCCACGTTGGAGACCTTGGCGGCGCTGAGCTCCTTGCCCTTCTCGGAGAGATCGGCCTCCAGCCGCGCCACCTCCGTCTTCAACTCCTCCTTGGCGGCCTCAGCGGCGGCGGCAGCGTCCTCCGCTTGCTTGAGGGCTCCGCCAAGATTCTCCTCGCGCGAGGCAAGCTCCTCCTCGTGGGCGTCGAGATTGACCTTCCGCTGCGCCAGCTCGCCCTCCTCCGTGGCTAGCTTCACATCGGCAAGTCGCTGGCGCTCTTCGGCTTCAGCCTTCTCGAGGAGAAAGGCCTTCTGCGCTTCAACGAGCCGCTCCCGCTCCTCCGCCAGGGATCGGAGGGCTTCCCGGTGGAAACCCCCGAGCTCTTCCGCGCGCTTTTCAATATCTGCCCCCGCCTTCGCGACAAGTGCCTCGCGGGACTCCAGCTTGGCCTGTCGCGCGCGGTAGAGCGGCATCAACCTCCGCAGCAGCCGCTCTTCTTCGGGCTCGTTGCTGCTGCTGCTTGGCGCGTCGACCAGCGTCAACCCCGTGGAGGCAAGCACTTCTCCGTCAAAGATCTCCCCATCGACCGGCGCTCTGGAGCTTGATGCCCAGGGAAGATTGATGAAGACGTCGTCGCCGGCCTTCAGGTAGACGCCTGGCTGGGGCTCTCCGGAGCCTGGCGCTGCGGCAGCGGCGGACAGATCGGCGGTCGGTGTAGCGCCTGGCGCTCCTGCGGCCTCAGGGCCGTCAGTGCGATCGCCGGACCCCTCGCCAGTTGCCGCGGCGTCTGCCTTGGCGGCCTCTGCGCCGGCGGCGTCGCCACCACCGGTTGCCTCGTCAGCGGCGACCTCGGTTTCCATCTGCTCCACAGCGGGTGGATCTGACGGCCGGAAAAGGGGGAAGAGTCAAGCAAAATCCAGCAAAAACTCAAGAAGATCAAAAGAAGAAGAACCCAAGGGAAGTTTTGAAGCAAGAGGAGTACCTGCACTAGGTTCTGCAGTCGTGGTCTCCGCCGTCGGGGTGCCACTGGAGTCGTCCCTCGCCGGAGAACCCTCCTTTGCCGGAGACTTCTCCCTTGCCGGAGATCCCTCCCTTGCCGGAGACTTCTCCCTTACCGGGAAGCCCTCCCTTGCCGGAGAATTCTCCCTTGTCGGGGGATTTTCCCTTGGCTCCTGGTGAGGCTGCTCGGTTCCTACACAAGTCAACAAGCAGATATCAGCAAAGACAAGTACCCAAACGCGCCTCGCAGCAGAAAGTAAATCGTACACTTACGCTGGGGGCTGCCCTGGAGGAAAGTCGCCGTGTCCGGCAAGCTTGTCTCGGGCGCACTACCTGCTGTCGCAGTGGGCTCGTCCTCGATGACAATCACCGGGGCCTTGGCTCTCCTTGCTGCTCTCTGAGCCAGAGTCCTGAGAAGGAACAAATTCAAAGCAAAGCAAATGAGATACAAGAAAAACAGCAAGATTTGAAGAATTATAAGTACAACAAGAGAAGCTTACTCTTCTTCTTCTTCGTCGTCGGAGCTGAACGCGGAGAAGTCGAAGTCCGGCGCGCGCCCGGCGTGAGGAGGTGGAGGGGGGAGCGGGCAGTTTTCCCCCCCAAGCTTGCCGCGAAGGAGCTGAGGGAGAAGTACTACCTCTTCTGGTCGGCGGAGACGCGCGCGCATCCGCGCACAAAGGTACTCCCCGCCATCGCTTGGAAGAAAGCTCCTAACGGATACCCCTTTTTTGCTCTGTTCTTCTACTGCGGGCTCTGCCCGCCCTTCTCAGATTTCTTCCACGACATCATGAATACGTACGGATTCCATCTCCTTGACTTCACCCCAATGCCGTCCTGACCATGGCAGTTTTCGCACACCTCTGCGAAAACTTTGTCGGAGTCCTTCCCAACGTAGCCCTCTTCCGCCACTTCTTCATACCCTGAGTAGAGAGAGGAGAGCCTCTATCCGGCGGGATTGCCTGGATCTCAAGGGCCGGCAAGAAGGAGACCTATCTGGAGGGAGAGTTCCGCGGCAAGTGGGAGGAGTGGAGAGCGGATTGGTGCTGGATTGACGAAGAGGATCCGCAGCCATTCACCACCCGGCGCAAAACCCCAGTAGCACGCGACAGCGATTGGAGCGACGTGGCGCCGGAAGACGACAGGCTGAGAATTGCCGTCACCAGGATCCTGCGCCTCAGGCTTGCCGGGCTTACTGTTGGCGCTGTTGGCGCAGACTTTCTTCGCCGCCGCATCGCCCCCCTGCAGGAACGGGGGAGGCCCACTTGGGAGTTCAAGAATGCGGCAGACATTATGAGGCTACGGCCGGGCCTCAACTATAACTTCACAGTCCTGGAGCTCAACGCAATGCTGCAGGAGTTGTTCAAATATGACCCCCAACATCCCGAAGTGTTCAGGTTGCCGGGGGGCGTCGTGCCGTTGTGCAACAATTCCTCGCTCGATCGCATCCGTGCAATGATGCCGGAGTGTGACTCGCATGGAATTGTGCCAACTTGGCAGGAACCTGCCGACGAGGTCGTGCAGCAGTTCTTCGACGACTTGGTGGAAGTGCCAGTCCGTCCCGACGAGAAGGACGGCCTCACCCGCGACACCACGGATGCGGAGTTGGCGCTCATCGCCACCAGGATGGAGGAGGCAGTGGCAGCCGCAGCCGCGGGCGAGTTCGGTTTTACTGTGGAGGAGGCTGATGCAGCGGAAGCGGCAAGCCGTGCCGAGCGAGGGGAAGCCGCCGGCAAGAAGGAGCTTGTCGGGCGTGACGCCGAGCTGAGCGAGCCCGCCAGGGACACGAGCGGTTCGTTGGAAATCAACTCTTCTTCCTCCTCGTCTTCAGGCAGCTCGCCGCAAGCAGGGCCTCCACCCCCGCCAAGAAGGCGTCTCCGCAAGGCCTGTGACGTGGCGGAGCGGCAAGCGGGTCAACAGTCGCCGCGCCGCGTGACACGCTCTACCGCGACAGGTGGGATGCCAACCGGGGCATCCCCAAGCTTAGAAGCTTGAGACTTCTTGAAATATTATCTTGGGGTGCCTTGGGCATCCCCAAGCTTGAGCTTTTGTGTCTCCTTAATTCCTCTCATATCACGGTCTCCCTAAATCTCAAAAGCTTCATCCACACAAAACTCAACAAGGACTCGTGAGATAAGTTAGTATAAACCATTGCCAAAATATTATCATACTCTACTGTAGCAAATCCCTAAAATTATTATTCAACATTTAATACTAAATCCCTCTGAATATTTAATAGTACAATCCTCAAATAGAATCATTAAAGAAGCAAACATATGCAAACAATGCAAACATAACAGCAATCTGCCTAAACAGGATAGTCTGTAAAGAATGCTGTAACATCCATACTTCCCTAGATCCAAAATTATGAAAGAAAATTCCCACTGTATTAAATTTATCAGAGCTTAATATGCAAAAGGTTTCAACATTTTATCACATTCTGACTTTTCTAGGGAATTATTGCCACAGCGGTAAACTTTCTGTTTTCAAACAGTGACATGTATACTTGTAACTTAGGCATAGTAAAGACTATCAATGCCACTTTTATTGAAATAAAAGATGCAAAACATTATTCTAAATAACAGAAATAAAATCCTAACAAAATAAATTGACGCTCCAAGCAAAACACATATCATGTGGTGAATAAAAATATAGCTCCAAGTAAAGTTACCGATGAACGAAGACGAAAGAGGGGATGCCTTCCAGGGCATCCCCAAGCTTAGGCTCTTGGTTGTCCTTGAATATTACCTTGGGGTTCCTTGGGCATCCCCAAGCTTAGGCTCTTTCCACTCCTTATTCCGTAGTCCATCGAATCTTTACCCAAAACATGAAAACTTCACAACACAAAACATAACAGAAAACTCGTAAGCTCCGTTAGTATAAGAAGGTAAATCACCACCTAAAGGTACTGTAATGAACTCATTCTTTATTTATATTGGTGTTAAACCTACTGTATTCCAACTTCTCTATGGTTTATAAACTATTTTACTAGCCATAGATTCATCAAAATAAGCAAATAACACATGAAAAACAGAATCTGTCAAAAACAGAACAGTCTGTAGTAATATGGATCAAACGTATACTTATGGAACTCATATAATTCTCAAATAAATTTATGGATCTGAGTAATTTATCTATTAATCATATGCAAAAATAATTAACTAAATAGCACTCTCCAAATAAAAATGGCAGCAATTCTCGTGAGCGCTAAAGTTTCTGTTTTTACAGCATGATCAACAAGACTTTCCCCAAGTCTTCCCAAAGGTTCTACTTGGAACAAACTAATTGAAAACATAAAACCACATCTAAACAGAGGCTAGATGAATTATTTATTACTAAACAGGAACAAAAATAAAGGAACAAAAATAAAGTTGGGTTGCCTCCCAACAAGCGCTATCGTTTAACGCCCCTAGCTAGGCATGATGACATCAATGATGCTCACATAAAGGATAGGAATTGAAACATAAAGAGAGCATCATGAAGAATATGACTAGAAAATTTAAGTCTAACATACTTCCTATGCATAGGGATTTTGTGAGCAAACAACTTGTGGGAACAATAATCAACTAGCATAGGAGGGTAAAACAAGCATAACTTCATAGCTTTAAGCACATAGAGAGGAAACTTGATATTATTGCAATTCCTACAAGCATATATTCCTCCCTCATAATAATTTCCGGTAGCATCATGAATTAATTCAACAATATAACCAGCACCTAAAGCATTCTTTTCATGATCTACAAGCATAGAATTTTTACTACTCTCCACATAAGCAAAATTCTTCTCATGAATAATAGTGGGAGTATCATAAGAGACTTGAATATTATAAATTGTTTCCACATTAAAAGATTAATGTTCAGAAAAGGGGTAACCATAATCATGACAAGTTTTATAAATATAATTGTAACGCCCCAAGACCGATGTGCCAGGTGTCGTCCAGTTATTCGCTGTTGTTGTGTTGTCATTGCTTGCATGTCATGCATTGCATATCATGTCATCATGTGCATTTCTTTTGCATACATGTTCGTCTCATGCATCCGAGCATTTTCCCCGTTGTCCGTTTTGCATTCCGGCGCTCCGTTCTCCTCCGGTGGTCCTTTCTACCTTTCTTTCGTGTGTGGGGGTTAAACATTTCCGGATTGGACCGAGACTTGCCAAGCGGCCTTGGTTTACTACCGGTAGACCGCCTGTCAAGTTTCGTACCATTTGGACTTCGTTTGATACTCCAACGGTTAACCGAGGGACCGAAAAGGCCTCGTGAGTGTTGCAGCCCAACACCCTTCCAAAGTGGTCCAAAATCCACCTAAACCTCCTCCATCATCTCGGTCGTTCGATCACTATCGCGTGGCCGAAAACCGCACCTCATTTGGACTCTCCTAGCTCCCTCTACCTATAAATATGTGCTCCCCTCCCGAAATTCGCGGATGAACCCTAAAAACTCCCTCGCGCCGCCGGACGCGTCCTCACCGCGCCGGACATGTCCGCCGTCCGCTGCCACCTCGCTCCATCCAATCGGAGCTCGCCACGTCACTCCGCCGCCGCCGCCAGCCTATCACGCGCCGCCACCTCACCATCTTCTCTCTCCACGCGCCGCCGCGGCCCTGCGGGCCCGAGGCCGGCACGCCCGACCCGTCTGGTCGCCGCCTCCCGCGCCTGGACGCCCCGCGCCGCCCCGAGGCGCGCGCCGCCGTGCTTCATCCGCCGCGTTGGCGCCGGCTCGCCGGATTGCCGCCCCGTCGCCATCGCCGGTGGCCAGCTGCTGGAGCCCGCCGTGCGACGCCTCCGCCGCCACCGACACCAACCTCGCCGGGCGCGAGCTCGCCGCTGCCATCGCCGACCTCTCCGGCCTCCTCCTCCCGGCCGGATCCGGCAAGGGCGCCAAGTCCAGCCGCCGCGTTCATCCAATCCGGCGAAGATTCAGGCGAACCTCGAACGGCGTGCCCGAAACCCTAGATTCAGGCGAACCTCGAACGGCGTCCCCGAGATTGCCATGTTTCAAATGCCCATGTTCATCACGTCGTAACTTTGCTACGTAGCTCCGTTTTGGGCGTGTAGCATATCAAAATGTTCGTCTCAGAGAGTACATCATTTCATCTCATTGCATCATTTTTCATTTGAGCTCATATTGATGCCCGAAATGCTGTTGGAAAAGAGCTATTTGAGTTAATTGTCAGATCTGCTGCTCCAATTAGATATTTGTCATTTTTGCCATGATTAATGTGTGCATGATATGCCCCTGAGCTCTACATGTGTTTTGTTATATGCTTTGCCATCTATCCAGAGGTGCAATCCATGTATTTTTGTGATGTGTGTGGTGACTAGTACAAGCTTGCAAAGTGGAGCATTCGTTAATGCTGATTTCAGGGACTTAGCAATTCCACTAAGTCCTTGGTCTGTTCTTATCAATATGCCATATGTTCATGTTGTTTCCTAGTGATCCGTGCCTCTTTTGAGGATGATCAGTAAAGATGTTTTGTTAATCTTGTAGTTCTCTATCCATCCATGTCTTTATTTGCAATTATGGAGCACCATAGCTTGAGTCAATCGAGCTCTACTTTTGTCATTTCGTGAATCTGGGCAGATTGTCTACTTGTTAGCTATATTGCCGAGGATGTTGTAGTTGATCCGTGCATGCTATGTTGTTGTTCTTGTCATGTATAGCTTGTATAATGTGTATTATTGATGGGTGTATGATTAGATTGTCATGACATGCTCTATAGTGAATGCATCGAGCTCGTAAACATGCCTACTTGATATCTGATTTGCATGCTCCAGTTTTTCACCAAGTCTGTGATCTGTTTATGTTTTTGCCATGTTCACATGCTTTCAAATGTATGTTCTGATCCCTTTTGGCTCAAGGTCACTAAGGGATTTTTGTTAAGATCTTTGAGTAGCTAGATGCCATGCTTTACTTTTCCATGTTCAGACCCTGTAACATATAGTTTTCATGCTCCAAAGTATGCTATCTGATCTAAAATTCCAGACAAGTGTTAATTTCACTAAGTCTGAGATCTGGTTACCAATTGCACTTTTGCCATGCTTGTTTGAACCTATTAATGGATGATTTGGCCATAGCTCATTGCTAGTATTTTGTTAAGCATCATGAATGGATCCCTACCATGTATTCTGTTTCCATGTTTGAGTGCTGTTGCATGTTCATCTCATTGCATTTAGAAGGCTACTTGCTGTACATCGCAGACCGGTGCCATATTTGAATTGCTTGCCATTTCCAAACCGTAACTCCGATTCCGGTGATCTTTATATCATTTTCAAGAGATTTCATATCACCTTTCCAGTGGAACACTTGGAATTTCCAAGTTGAGGCCAGGTTCATTCATTCCTTGTCAAATCTTGCATATGCATCGCATATCGCATCCCGCATAGCATACCATCTTTGCATCACATTGTTTGAGCTTTGCACGTGGTTGATTATGTCCTTGTTGCTTGTTTGTCTTGTTTGGGTAGAGCTGGGAGGCGAGTTCGCTAACGAGGAGCCCGTTGAGTTTGCTTTCGAGGATCCAGTCAACTCTGACAACTTTGCAGGCAAGATGATCATACCCTCGAAATCACTTCTATCTTCGCTTGCTAGTTGCTCGCTCTTTTGCTATGCCTATGCTACGATACCTACCACTTGCTTATCATGCCTCCCAAATTGCCATGTCAAACCTCTAACCCACCATGTCCTAGCAAACCTTTGATTGGCTATGTTACCGCTTTGCTCAGCCCCTCTTATAGCGTTGTTAGTTGCAGGTGAAGATTGAAGTTTGTTCCTTGTTGGAACATGGAGATGTTGTTCCTTGTTGGAACATGTTTACTTGTTGGGATATCACAATATATCTTATTTAATTAATGCATCTATATACTTGGTAAAGGGTGGAAGGCTCAGCCTTATGCCTGGTGTTTTGTTCCACTCTTGCCGCCCTAGTTTCCGTCATATCGGTGTTATGTTCCTGGATTTTGTGTTCCTTACGCGGTTGGGTAATAATGGGAACCCCTTGACAGTTCGCCTTGAATAAAACTCTTCCAGCAATGCCCAACATTGGTTTTACCATTCGCCACCTAGCCTTTTCTTTTCCCTTGGGGGTCGCGCGCCCAAGGGTCATCATTATTTTAACCCCCCGGGCCAGTGCTCCTCTGAGTGTTGGTCCAAACTAGAGCCCCTTGGAGCGCCACCTCGGGGAAACTCGAGGGCTGGTTTTAGTTGTACGGACTTCTCATCCGGTGTGCCCTGAGAACGAGATTTGTGCAGCTCCTATCGGGATTTGTCGGCACATTCGGGCGGTGTTGCTGGATTTGTTTTACCATTGTCGGGATTCCGAGTCTGATCGGGTCTTCCCGCTAGAAGGAATATCCTTCGTTGACCATGAGAGCTTGTGATGGGCTAAGTTGGGACACCCCTGCAGGGATTTGAACTTTCGAAAGCCATGCCCATGGTTATGGGCAGATGGGAATTTGTTAACGTCCGGTTGTAGAAAACCTGAAGTTGACCTTAATTAAAATGCATCAACCACGTGTGTAACCGTGATGGTCTCTTTCCGGTGGAGTCCGGGAAGTGAAGACGGTGTTGGAGTTATGCTTGACGTAGGTTGTTTTAGGATCACTTCTTGATCATACTTTTATCGACCGTGCTTTGCCTTCTCTCCTCGCTCTCATTTGCGTATGTTAGCCACCATATATGCTAGTCACTTGCTGCAGCTCCACCTCATACCTTTACCTTACCCATAAGCTTAAATAGTCTTGATCGCGAGGGTGCGAGATTGCTGAGTCCCCGTGGCTCACAGATACTTCCAAACCAGTTTGCAGGTGCCGATGTTGCCGAGCAGGTGACGCAACCAACCTTAGGAGGAGCTCGATGAAGATCTTGTCCTTTGTGTTGTTTCGTTCTAGTTGATCAGTAGTGGAGCCCAGTTGGGGTCGATCGGGAACCTTGTCGCATTTGGGGTTCTTCTTTTATTTTGGCTTTGTAGTCGGGCCCTGATTGTATTTGGATGATGTAATGCTTTATTCATGTATTTGTGTGAAGTGGCGATTGTAATCCAACTAGGTATCTCTTTCCCTTATGTATTACATGGGTTGTGTGAAGATTACCTCACTTGCGACTTTGCTTTCAATGTGGTTATGCCTCTAAGTCGTGCTTCGACACGTGGGAGATATAGCCGCATCGAGGGCGTTACAATAATCCTCACTACTTTTTATAGCATATGTATCATCACAATAATTATCATAAGCAGGAGGCATGTTATTACCATTGTGAGTTTGCATATCAAAATTTGGTAGACTAAAAATATAATCTTCATTAAGCGTAGCATCCCCAAGCTTGGGACAAACATTAATTGCAGAAAATATATTCTCAAATATGTCATCCTCATCAAACATAGCTTCCCCAAGCTTGGGCCTTTTCGTATCATAAGCATAATCACTCTCATCATTAATAGCATGGATAGCACCAATAGTATAGCAATTATTATATTCTTCCAAGAAAGTGCCAAAAAGATTTTCAAGATCATAAGAAGTATCATTATCTTCCACAATTATATTTTCATGAGGCACAATAGTAATAGGAGCAGCATTATTTGGGAGAGATATCTTTTTACCTCTCTTCCTTTTTCTTTTCTTCTTTTTCACCACATCATGCGTGGGTTCAATTCTCTTTTTGGAGCTCCTTATTAATGAGATTGGTTGAATAGGAGGCTCCTCCTCGTTACCTGATTCATCATAAGAAATAATAGGAGGATATTGGGAAGTCTCTTCCCTTTCGTTAGTATTCTCTTCATCTTCTATTTGTTTTCTTTTCTTCTTTTTCACCACATCATGCGTGGGTTCAATTCTCTTTTTGGAGCTCCTTATTAATGAGATTGGTTGAATAGGAGGCTCCTCCTCGTTACCTGATTCATCATAAGAAATAATAGGAGGATATTGGGAAGTCTCTTCCCTTTCGTTAGTATTCTCTTCATCTTCTATTTGTTTTCTTTTCTTCTTTTTCACCACATCATGCGTGGGTTCAATTCTCTTTTTGGAGCTCCTTATTAATGAGATTGGTTGAATAGGAGGCTCCTCCTCGTTACCTGATTCATCATAAGAAATAATAGGAGGATATTGGGAAGTCTCTTCCCTTTCGTTAGTATTCTCTTCATCTTCTATTTGTTTTCTTTTCTTCTTTTTCACCACATCATGCGTGGGTTCAATTCTCTTTTTGGAGCTCCTTATTAATGAGATTGGTTGAATAGGAGGCTCCTCCTCGTTACCTGATTCATCATAAGAAATAATAGGAGGATATTGGGAAGTCTCTTCCCTTTCGTTAGTATTCTCTTCATCTTCTATTTGTTTTCTTTTCTTCTTTTTCACCACATCATGCGTGGGTTCAATTCTCTTTTTGGAGCTCCTTATTAATGAGATTGGTTGAATAGGAGGCTCCTCCTCGTTACCTGATTCATCATAAGAAATAATAGGAGGATATTGGGAAGTCTCTTCCCTTTATGTAATTGGCAATATAAGGATTTTCAATGCAATTCACCGCACAATACATATAAATATTCTCTAGATCAAAACGAAGAACTTTATCAAGGGCAAATTTTGGAATATCCTCAGTTATACGTTTCATTTCTTCATAACCAAAAACAAGGCTAAGCTCTTTATGATGCTCAAGGGTAATCAAATTATCACAATATTTGGACACGACTTGATCATGAAACAAATATCATTGGAGCTTTAAATGACCATGTTCATTGCAAAGTTCACCAGGAGCATGAAAAATATTGAATCTTTCAGCACATTCATCTAGCTCTTCTTGCAACAATTTGGTTTCTAAGTACTTATGCCTCTTGCAATATCTATCTTCCCTATTTGGTGTGTACTTGCAAACCCAGTCTACTCCACAAAAATTGACATGTTTATAGGAGGCATTTTCATCATAACTAGTGCAATCATCATTAGTATTATGGATATTCAAAGAATTCGTACTAAAAACATTGCAATCATGCTCATCATTCAAATATTTAGTGCCAAACATTTTATAGATTTCTTCTTCTAGCACTTGAGCTGTAACATCCCAAAATTCTAAATTTTGGAATGTTATAAACACATAGATAGATTGATTGATTGTTTGATTGATTGCGTGAATTGAGTGAAATTCGAATTCTTTTTGAAAGTTAAATGAGAGGGAATAAAAGGACTTTCCCAAACTTTCATATTGGTTTTCTGATCTTCGTGAATTCAAATTCTTTTCAACACAAAACCCCGGAGAGAAGATGACATGACTTCTTCCATTTATTTAAATGACAAGGGGTGTTGAAAATATTTGAATTTCATTTGAAAATATTTCCAATTCAGAAACTTTAAGCAACTCAATGATTTTCACGAGAGAAGATAAAATGACTTCTTCAAATTATGAAATATGAGTTGGGAGTTTCAAAGAATTAAATTCAAAGTTCTTTTGAATTTATTTTTCAAATTGGAATACATTAGATCATCATGCATATCCTATTTTCTTGCATTTTGGTCGATCCTAGAAATTTCACGCAACTCAAGGACCTTCGGAGAGAGTTGGAGATTTCGTTATTTTCATATTTGAGAGTTTTCTCGAATTTGAAAAAAAAGGATCATTTGATTTATTTATTTCCTCTTCAATAATTTTTCCGTTATCCAAAAATATAAGAGAGGGAATAATATGACTTTCCCAAAATATAGGAAAAATGAAGATTTAATAAATAGATCAAATTTCGTTTTCCGGTGTTTGTTTGTTTTTCTTTGGATAGGGAAAAATGCGCGTTTTTGAAAATTTTATTTTAGGCCCGGAGAAAAGTTTATTTTGTTCGGCTCATTTTTAGGAGTCGGGGAAAATTTACTTTATTAGTTTTGGAGTCCGGTAGATTTTGTTTTTCTGTGTTTTTCCGAGCGCGGAACCGTTTAAAAAAAAACTCAGCGCCTTGGGCCAAAGGCCCAAGCCGCCGGCCGGCCAGCCAAGGCCAAGGCCATCGCCGCGCCGCGCGCGTGCCCAGGCTCTAGGAGCCGCCGCCTCTGTCTTTTGGAAGTCCTAGTAAGACTTTTGTCCTACTTCCGTTTATTCCGTTTCTTTTTCTAGATCTTTCCTACTCCTATTCTTATTTCTTGTCCCCTACCCCAAGTCTCCTCACCCCTCCCCAATATAAATACCCCAACACCCCCCCTCTCCCCACACAAAATCCCAAGCCCCTTTCTCCTCTCCAAGCCGCGCCCCACCCCGCGCCTCTCACCCGCCGCCGCACCTTGCCGCGCCGCCGCCGCCCTGCGTCACCGCCGCCGCCGCACCTTGCCGCGCCGCCGCCGACCTGCGTCACCGCCGCCGCCGCACCTTGCAGCACCGCCGCCGCCGCACCTTGCCGCGCCGCCGCCGCCCTGCGTCACCGCCGCCGCCGCCGCCTTGTGCACCGCCGCCGCCGCCGCACCTTGCCGCGCCGCCGCCGCCTTGTGCACCGCCGCCGCCGCCCAACGCCGCCATCACCGCCGTTCGCCGGAGGTTCCACGCCGTGTCTCTTCTTTCCCTCGGTTCGGTTTATCTTATAAACCGTTCCGATTCTTTTCTTCTCTACCGATTCGTTTTCTCTCCGATTCTTCGCCAAACCGTTCCGGTTTTCTAGATTGGTTTTCATTCTTCTTTCGGACCGTTCGTTTCAACGAACGTGATCACCGATTATCCCCGGTTAACGACGCCCGTTCGTTTAACCGTTCTTCGTTTTCTTTCTCATCGGATTTATTCCGCGTTCTCTCCGATCGCGATCTCAGATCCGATTTTCGTTCTAGTTTATCTTCTCGCCCGTTTATCGGAATCAGGTGATTCAAGCGCCTGGAGTTTCGTCTCGAAACCGCCGTTCCGTCTAATCAACTTAAACAAGTTTTTGCTACTGTAAAATTTTGACCTAGTTCAACTTGCTAGAACCGAGTTGTTCTTCCGCCGTTTGTTTTCGGTTTCTTTGTTCGGTTCCTTCTTTCTTTGCAACCGGAGTTCTTAAGTTGAACTATCTGGTTCGTTCTCTCGTTCGAGTTTTACTTGTGCATTAGATGAGTACTTATTGTGTGGTTACTATTGTTTGCTTACGATAGATTGACCGGAGTGTGACGAGTAGATCTATCACGAGTTTTGAGTGCGAATCATCTTCATCAACATTGCAGGCAAGTTCACACTTTGATCATACCTTTTCTACAACCCAGTTTTATTGCATTAGATCAATCCTCTCACACATTGCATGATTAGGATCTAATTAAACTGTGGGATGGGAAGTAGATGAGGTAGTACCTATTACCTGTATTATTATGAAACCTTTGGGAGTTACTCTACGTTTGCTTATTATGCCATGCTATGCTAGTAGACGTGGATTGGGTGAGTGATATCCATGACAGATGTGAGTTGATAATTTTAATGGTTTATCGAAGGTGGCAACTTAAACACACATCTGGGTGGATTGAGGCACCTGATGTCTATCAGGACTTGCCTGTTTTTTTTGGACCGCCACCCAGGCTCAAAGGGATCATAAGATCTTTCATGCTAGAAACTTCCGTGTGCAGCCACATGCTACTATGGGCTCTGGCATAGTTGACTAAGTTGTGCGAACTCTTACGGGGTGGACTAGCAGATGTAGGGGATGTAGGTGTACCGGTCTACCCCACATGTAAGGTGCTAGTGCTTCTGAAAGACTATGTCTCGGTCATCCGTTTCTCAAACACCATGTAGTGCGAGAAAACAAACGGAGGCGATCGAGTCATGTGGGGAAAAGTGCGCAAACCTCTGCAGAGTAACAAACTAATCATGATTAGCCGTGTCCCCGGTTATGGACAACTTGAGTATCTAGTACTTGAATATCATTGTGAATCTCAACATGTTACTTCTAATTAATGTTGTTGGGTTTTAATTATTTTAATTGGGATTGAGAATGCTGTCAACCATTCTCGATGTTTCACAACCACCATGATAATTAAATAAATTTATTCCTTTGCAGTAGGGAAAAATTGGCTTTACGCAAAAACCTTATAACCATAGAGCTTTTCCACCATATGCATGTAGTGATAGCCATTGTTCATCATTCTCTATGGTGTGAATTTGCCAGTACATTCAATGTACTGACCCGTTCGGGCTGCACGTCTTATGTTGCAGGTTTTCTTACGACGAGTAAAGTGATAACGTTTAGGGTTACGCTTCTACACTCAACTTTTGCCGTTGGTGTGATGGGAAACCACAACCTTGTTGCTTCCGCTATAATGGGATTGAGGGTAAATAGTATTTACGTTACTTTATACATGTGATTTTACCTCTGTTATAAATCCTTCGAGTACTGTGTGTGTCAGCATACTGATCCAGGGATGACACATAAGCATAGAGACTTGATCCATTCGGGTCAGGTCGCTACATGATTATCCTTTCCATCATACTCACGAAAGATATTAAAAAGGTGAAGCGTATGAGACAAACTCAATTCCATTTTTTATAGTTTTCTTTTATAAAATAAACTAGTGATAAAATAAGAAACTAAAAGACTCGATTGCAAGATCTGAAGATATACCTTCAAGCACTAACCTCCCCGGCAACGGCAGCAGAAAAGAGCTTGATGTCTACTACACAACCTTCTTCTTGTAGATGTTGTTGGGCCTCCAAGTGCAGAGGTTTGTAGGACAGTAGCAAATTTCCCTCAAGTGGATGACCTAAGGTTTATCAATCCGTAGGAGGCGTAGGATGAAGATGGTCTCTCTCAAGCAACCCTGCAACCAAATAACAAAGAGTCTCTTGTGTCCCCAACACACCCAATACAATGGTAAATTGTATAGGTGCACTAGTTCGGCGAAGAGATGGTGATACAAGTGCAATATGGATAGTAGATAATAGTTTTTGTAATCTGAAATAATAAAAACAGCAAGGTAGCAAGTGATAAAAGTGAGCGTAAACGGTATTGCAATGTGTTGAAACAAGGCCTAGGGTTCATACTTTCACTAGTGTAAGTTCCCTCAACAATGATAACATAATTGGATCACATAACTATCCCTCAACATGCAACAAAGAGTCACTCTAAAGTCACTAATAGCGGAGAACGAACGAAGAGATTATGGTAGGGTACGAAACCACCTCAAAGTTATTCTTTCCAATCAATCAGTTGGGCTATTCTTATAAGTGTCACAAACAGCCCTAGAGTTCATACTAGAATAACACCTTAAGACACAAATCAACCAAAACCCTAATGTCACCTAGATACTCCAATGTCACCTCAAGTATCCGTGGGTATGATTATACGATATGCGTCACACAATCTCAGATTCATCTATTCAACCAACACAAAGGACCTCAAAGAGTGCCCCAAAGTTCTACCGGAGAATCACGACGAAAACATGTGCCAACCCCTATGCATAGGTTCATGGGCGGAACCCGCAAGTTGGTCACTTTAACATACATCAAGTGGCACGTGGTATCCCATTGTCACCACATATATCCACGGCAAGACATACATCAAGTGTTCTCAAGTCTTTAAAGACTCAATCCAATAAGATTACTTCAAAGGGGAAACTCGATTCATTACAAGAGAGAAGAGGGGGGAAGAAACATCATAGGATCCAAATATAATAGCAAAGCTCGCGATACATCAAGATCGTATCATCTCAAGAACACGAGAGAGAGAGATCAAACACATAGCTACTGGTACATACCCTCAGCCCCGAGGGAGAACTACTCCCTCCTCGTCATGGAGAGCGCCGGGATGATGAAGATGGCCACCGATGAGGGTTCCCCCCCTCCGGCAGGGTGCCGGAACAGAGTCCCGATTGACTTTTGGTGGCTATGGAGGCTTCTGGCGGCGGAACTCCTGATCTATCTTGCGTTCTAGAAGTTTTTGGTCACGTAGGTATATATGGGTGGAGGAGGTACGTCAGGGGAGCCACGAGGGCCCCACGAGACAGGGGGCGCGCCCTAGGGGGGTGGGCGCGCCCCCACCCTCGTGGGCAGCTCCCGTATCTTCTAATGTGGGGTCCAAGTCCATCAGCTGTGTTTCCTTCCAAAAATAACTTCTCCAGTTGATTTCGTTCCGTTTCGACTCCGTCTGATATTCCTTTTCTTCAAAACACTGAAATAGGCATAAAACAGCAAATCTGGGCTGGGCCTCCGGTTAATAGGTTAGTCCCAAAAATAATATAGAAGTGGATAATAAAGCCCATTATTGCCTAAAACAGTAGATAATATAGCATGGAGCAATCAAAAATTATAGATATGTTGGAGACGTATCAGTTCACCGTTGTCTAACAACATGATTTCCAAGAGAGGGTTGTCGTACCACTCTGGTGCGGAACGTGTCCTTGTGGACCTACGAAGTTCAGTAGAAACTTGATCTGTAGTTTCATGATCATCATCATTAACTTCCTCTCTAGTCGGTGCAGGCACCACAGGAACAATTTCCTGAGTTGCGCCACTTTCCGGTTCAAGAGGTAATACTTCATCAAGTTCTACTTCCTCCCACTTACTTTTTTCGAGAGAAACTCTTTCCCTAGAAAGGATCCATTCTTGGCAACAAAGATCTTGCCTTCAGATCTGAGGTAGAAGGTATACCCAATAGTTTCTTTAGCGTATCCTATGAAGACGCATTTTTCCGATTTGGGTTCGAGCTTTTCAGGTTGAAGTTTCTTCACATAAGCATCGCATCCCCAAACTTTTAGAAACGATAGCTTAGGTTTCTTCCCAAACCATAATTCATACGGTGTCGTTTCAACGGATTTTGACGGAGCCCTATTTAAAGTGAATATGGCAGTCTCTAAAGCATAGCCCCAAAAAGAGAGCGGTAGATCGGTAAGAGACATCATAGATCGCACCATATCCAATAGAGTGCGATTACGAGGTTCGGACACACCATTTCGCTGAGGTGTTCCAGGCGGCGTGAGTTGTGAAACTATTCCACATTTCCTTAAGTGTGTGCCAAATTCATGACACAAATATTCCCCTCCACGATCTGATCGTAAGAACTTTATTTTCCTGTCACGTTGATTCTCAACCTCACTCTGAAATTCCTTGAGCTTTTCAAAGGTCTCAGACTTGTGTTTCATTAAGTAGACATACCCATATCTACTAAAGTCATCAGTGAGGGTGAGAACATAATGATATCCACCGCGAGCCTCAATACTCATTGGACCGCGCACATCAGTATGTATGATTTCCAATAAGTTGGTTGCTCGCTCCATTGTTCCTGAGAACAGAGTCTTGGTCATTTTACCCATGAGGCATGGTTCGCACGTGTCAAATGATTCTTAATCAAGAGACTCCAAAAGTCCATCTGCATGGAGCTTCTTCATGCGTTTGACACCTATGTGACCAAGGCGGCAGTGCCACAAGTATGTGGGACTATCATTATCAATCTTACATCTTTTGGTATTCACACTATGAATATGTGTAACATTACGCTCGAGATTCATTAAGAATAAACCATTCACCAGCGGGGCATGACCATAAAACATATCTCTCATATAAATAGAACAACCATTATTCTCGGATTTAAATGAGTAGCCATCTCGAATTAAACGAGATCCTGATACAATGTTCATGCTCAAAGCTGGCACTAAATAACAATTATTGAGGTTTAAAACTAATCCCGTAGGTAAATGTAGAGGTAGCGTGCCGACGGCGATCACATCGACCTTGGAACCATTCCCGACGCGCATCGTCACCTCGTCCTTCGCCACTCTCCGCTTATTCCGCAGCTCCTGCTTTGAGTTACAAATGTGAGCAACCGCACCGGTATCAAATACCCAGGAGCTACTACGAGTACTGGTAAGGTACACATCAATTACCTGTATATCACATATACCTTTAGTGTTGCCGGCCTTCTTGTCCGCTAAGTATTTGGGGCAGTAACGCTTCCAGTGACCACTTCCCTTGCAATAAAAACACTCAGTCTCGGGCTTGGGTCCATTCTTTGGCTTCTTTCCGGCAGCTTGCTTACCGGGCACGGCAACCCCCTTGCCGTTCTTCTTGAAGTTCTTCTTACCCTTGCCTTTCTTAAACTTAGTGGTTTTATTCACCATCAACACTTGATGTTCCTTTTTGATCTCCACCTCCGCTGATTTCAGCATTGAATATACCTCAGGAATGGTCTTTTCCATCCCCTGCATATTGAAGTTCATCACAAAGCTCTTATAGCTCGGTGGAAGCGACTGAAGGATTCTGTCAATGACCGCGTCATCCGGGAGATTAACTCCCAGCTGAGTCAAGCGGTTGTGCAACCCAGACATTTTGAGTATGTGCTCACTAACAGAACTATTTTCCTCCATCTTACAACTGAAGAACTTGTCGGAGACTTCATATCTCTCGACCCAGGCATGAGCTTGGAAAACCATTTTCAGCTCTTCGAACATCTCATATGCTCCATGTTGCTCAAAACGCTTTTGGAGCCCCAGTTCTAAGCTGTAAAGCATGCCGCACTGAATGAGGGAGTAATCATCAGCACGCTGCTGCCAAGCGTTCATAACATCTTGGTTCTCTGGGATGGGTGCATCACCTAGCGGTGCTTCTAGGACATAATCTTTCTTGGCAGCTATGAGGATGATCCTTAGGTTCCGGACCCAGTCCGTATAGTTGCTGCCATCATCTTTCAGCTTGGTTTTCTCTAGGAACGCGTTGATGTTGAGGGCAACATTAGCGTGGGCCATTTGATCTACAAGACATATTGTAAAGATTTTAGACTAAGTTCATGATAATTAAGTTCATATAATCAAATTATTCAATGAAATCCCACTCAGATAGACATCCCTCTAGTAATCTAAGTGAAACATGATCCGAGTCAACTAGGCTGTGTCCGATCATCATGTGAGACGGACTAGTCAACATCGGTGAACATCTTCATATTGATCGTATCTTCTATATGACTCATGCTTGACCTTTCGGTCTTCCGTGTTCCAAGGCCATGTCTGTACATGCTAGGCTCGTCAAGTCAACCTAAGTGTATTGCGTGTGTAAATCTAGCTTACACCCGTTGTATTCGAACGTTAGAATCTATCACACCCAATCATCATGTGGTGCTTCGAAACAACGAACCTTCGCAACGGTGCACAATTAGGGGGAACACTTTCTTGAAATTATTGTGAGGGATCATCTTATTTAAGCTACCATCGTTCTAAGCAAATAAGATGTAAAACATGATAAACATCACATGCAATCAAATAGTGACATGATATGGCCAATATCATTTTGCTCCTTATGATCTCCATCTTCGGGGCGCCATGATCATCGTCGTCACCGGCATGACACCATGATCTCCATCATCGTGTCTTCATGAAGTTGTCTCGTCATCTATTACTTCTACTACTATGGCTAACGGTTTAGCAATATAGTAAAGTAATTACATGACGTTATATGTTGACACGCAGGTCATAAATAAATTAAGACAACTCCTATGGCTCCTGGCGGTTGTCATACTCATCGACATGCAAGTCGTGATTCCTATTACAAGAACATGATCAATCTCATACATCACATATATCATTCATCACATCCTTTTGGCCATATCACATCACACGGCACATGCTGCAAAAACAAGTTGGACGTCCTCTAATTATTGTTGCAAATTTTTACGTGGCTGTTATAGGTTTCTTAGCAAGAACGTTTCTTACCTACACCAAAACCACAACGTGATATGCCAATTTCTATTTACCCTTCATAAGGACCCTTTTCATCGAATCCGATCCGACTAAACTGGGAGAGACAGACACCCGCTAGCCACCTTATGCAACTAGTGCATGTCAGTCGGTGGAACCAGTCTCACGTAAGCGTACGTGTAAGGTCGGTTTGGGCCGCTTCATCCCACGATGCTGCCGAATCAAGATAAGACTAGTAACGGCAAGTAAATTGACAAAATCAACGCCCACAACAACTTGTGTTCTACTCGTGCATAGAAACTACGCATAGACCTAGCTCATGATGCCACTATTGGAGAACGTAGCAGAATTTTAAAATTTTCTACGCATCACCATGATCAATCTATGGAGTCATCTAGAAACGAGGGAAAGGGGAGTGCATCTACATACCCTTGTAGATTGCAAGCGGAAGCGTTCAAGAGAACGGGGTTGATGGAGTCGTACTCGTCTTGATCCAAATCACCGATGACCGAGCGCCAAACGAACGGCACCTCCGCGTTCAACACACGTACGGTTGGGGAAGACGCCTCCTCCTTCTTGATCCAGCAAGGGGAAGGAGAGGTTGATGGAGATCCAGCAACACGACGGCGTGGTGGTGGAAGCAGCGGTGATCTCGGCAGGGCTTCGCCAAGCTCAGCGAGAGGGGGAGGTGTCACGGGAGGGAGAGGGAGGCGCCAGGGGCTTGGGTGCGCAGCCCTCCCTCCCCCCTCTTTATATAGGGGTCCAGGGGGGCGCCGGCCCCTCTAGATCCCATCTAGATGGGGGGCAGCGGCCAAGGGGGGTGGCTTGCCCCCCAAGCCAAGTGGGGCGCCCCCCACCCCTAGGGTTTCCAACCCTAGGCGCAGGGGAGGCCCAAGGGGGGTGCACCAGCCCACCATGGGCTGGTTCCCCTCCCACTTCAGCCCATGGGGCCCTCCGGGATAGGTGGCCCCACCCGGTGGACCCCTGGGACCCTTCTGGTGGTCCCGGTACAATACTGGTGACCCCCGAAACTTTCCCGGTGGCCGAAACTGGACTTCCTATATACAATTCTTCACCTCCGGACCATTCCGAAACTCCTCGTGACGTCCGGGATCTCATCCGGGACTCCGAACAACTTTCGGGTTACCGCATACTAATATCTCAACAACCCTAGCGTCACCGAACCTTAAGTGTGTAGACCCTACGGGTTCGGGAGACACGCAGACATGACCGAGACGACTCTCCGGTCAATAACCAACAGCGGGATCTGGATACCCATGTTGGCTCCCACATGCTCCTCGATGATCTCATCGGATGAACCACGATGTCGAGGATTCTATCAATCCCGTATACAATTCCCTTTGTCAATCGGTAAGTTACTCGCCCGAGATTCGATCGTCGGTATCCCAATACCTCGTTCAATCTCGTTACCGGCAAGTCACTTTACTCGTACCATAATGCATGATCCCGTGATCAACCACTTGGTCACACTGAGCTCATTATGATGATGCATTACCGAGTGGGCCCAGAGATACCTCTCCGTCATACGGAGTGACAAATCCCAGTCTCGATTCGTGCCAACCCAACAGACACTTTTGGAGATACCCGTAGTGCACCTTTATAGTCACCCAGTTACGTTGTGATGTTTGGCACACCCAAAGCACTCCTACAGTATCCGGGAGTTGCACAATCTCATGGTCTAAGGAAATGATACTTGACATTCGGAAAAGCTCTAGCAAACGAACTACACGATCTTGTGCTATGCTTAGGATTGGGTCTTGTCCATGACATCATTCTCCTAATGATGTGATCCCGTTATCAATGACATCTAATGTCCATAGTCAGGAAACCATGACTATCATTTGATCAACGAGCTAGTCAACTAGAGGGTCACTAGGGACGTGTTGTGGTCTATGTATTCACACATGTATTACGATTTCCGGATAACACAATTATGGAATGAACAATAGACAATTATCATGAACAAGGAAATATAATAATAACCATTTTATTATTGCCTCTAGGGCATATTTCCAACACCATCATCCTTTCCTCACTGGGACAATGCTCTAATAATGATGATCATCACACTTTTATTTTTCTTACAACTCAACAATTACGACTCGATACTTAGAACAAAATATGACTCTATATGAATGCCTCCAGCGGTGTACCGGGATATGCAATGAATCAATAGTGACACGTATGAAAGAATTATGAATGGTGGCTTTGCCACAAATACGATGTCAACTACATGATCATGCTAAGCAATATGACAATGATGGAGTGTGTCATAATAAATGGAACGGTGGAAAGTTGCATGGCAATATATCTCGGAATGGCTATGGAAATGCCATAATAGGTAGGTATGGTGGCTGTTTTGAGGAAGGTATATGGTGGGTGTATGATACCGGCGAAAGGTGCGCGGTATTAGAGAGTCTAGCAAAGGTGGAAGAGTGAGAAAAGTGCGTATAATCCATGGACTCAACATTAGTCATAAAGATCTCATATACTTATTGCAAAAATCTACAAGTTATCAAAGCAAAGTATTACGCGCATGCTCCTAGGGGGATAGATTGGTAGAAAAAGACCATCGCTCGTCCCCGACCGCCACTCATAAGGAAGACAATCAAAAAATAAATCATGCTCCGACTTCATCACATAACGGTTCACCATACGTGCATTCTATGGGAATCACAAACTTTAACACAAGCATTTCTCAAATTCACTACTACTCAACTAGCATAACTTCAATATCACCATCTTCAAATCTCAAAACAATTATCAAGTATCAAACTTCTCATAACATTCAACACACTCATAAGGAAGTTCTTTTATTATTCTTGTATACCAAGCATATTGGGATTATTTAAGTAAATTACCATGCTATTTAAGACTCTCAAAATAATCTAAGTGAAGCATGAGAGATCAATAGTTTCTATAAAACAAATCCACCACCGTGCTCTAAAAAGATATAAGTGAAGTACTAGAGCAAAACTATATAACTCAAATGATATAAGCGAAGCACATAGAGTATTCTAACAAATTCCAAATCATGGATCTCTCAAAAGGTGTGTACAGCAAGGATGATTGTGGTAAACTAAAAAATAAAGACTCAAATCATACAAGACGCTCCAAGCAAAACACATATCATGTGGTGAATAAAAATATAGCTCCAAGTAAAGTTACCGATAGAACTAGACGAAAAGAGGGGATGCCTTCCGGGGCATCCCCAAGCTTTGGCTTTTAGGTGTACTTAGATTATATTGGGGGTGCCATGGGCATCCCCAATCTTAGGCTCTTGCCACTCCTTCCATAATCCATCAAATCTTTACCCAAAACTTGAAAACTTCACAACACAAAACTTAAAGTAGAAAATCTCGTGAGCTCCGTTAGCGAAAGAAAATAAAAGACCACTTCAAGGTAATGTAATGAACTCATTATTTATTTATAATGGTGTTAAACCTACTGTATTCCAACTTCTCTATGGTTTATAACCTATTTTACTAGCCATAGATTCATCAAAATAAGCAAACAACACACGAAAAACAGAATCTGTCAAAAACAGAACAGTCTGTAGTAATCTGTAGCTAGCGCAAGATATGGAACCCCAAAAATTCTAAAATAAATTGCTGGACGTGAGAAATTTATCTATTAATCATCTCCAAAAATAATTAACTAAATATCACTTTCCAAATAAAAATGGCAGCAGTTCTCGTGAGCGCTAAAGTTTCTGTTTTTTACAGAAAGATTAACAAGACTTTCCCCAAGTCTTCCCAACGGTTCTACTTGGCACAAACACTAATTAAACACAAAAACACAACCAAAACAGAGGCTAGATAAATTATTTATTAAATAACAGCAAGGATAAATATTGGGTTGTCTCCCAACAAGCACTTTTCTTTAAATCCTTAAAGCTAGGCATTGATAATTTTAATGATGCTCACATGAAAGACAAGAATTGAAGCACAAAGAGAGCATCATAAAACACGTGACAAACACATCTAAGTCTAACATACTTCCTATGCATAGGCATCTTATGGGCAAAAAAATTATCAAGGCAAGCAAAAACTAGCATATGCAAGGAAGCGAAAAGAAACAATAGCAATCTCAACATAACAAGAGGTAATTTAGTAACATGAAAATTTCTACCACCATATTTTCCTCTCTCATAATAATAGCATGTGGGATCATAAGCAAATTAAACAAAATAGCTATCACACAAAATATTTTCAACACGATCCATATGCATGCAAAGTTGACACTTGATGACCCACAAGTATAGGGGATCTATCGTAGTCCTTTCGATAAGTAAGAGTGTCGAACCCAACGAGAAGCAGAAGGAAATGATAAGCGGTTTTCAGCAAGGTATTCTCTGCAAGTACTGAAATAAGTGGTAACAGATAGTTTTGTGATAAGATAGATTGTAACGAGCAACAATTAACAAAAGTAAATAAAGTGCAGCAAGATGGCCCAATCCTTTTGTAGCAAAGGACAAGCCAGAACAAACTCTTATAATAGGAAAAGCGCTCCCGAGGACACATGGGAATATCGTCAAGCTAGTTTTCATCACGTTCATATGATTCGCGTTTGATACTTTGATAATTTGATATGTGGGTGGACCGGTGCTTGGGTGCTGTTCTTACTTGAACAAGCATCCCACTTATGATTAACCTCTATTGCAAGCATCCTCAACTACAACAAAAGTATTAAGGTAAACCTAACCATAGCATGAAACATATGGATCCAAATCAGCCCCTTACGAAGCAACGCATAAACTAGGGTTTAAGCTTCTGTCACTCTAGCAACCCATCATCTACTTATTACTTCCCAATGCCTTCCTCTAGGCCCAGATAATGGTGAAGTGTTATGTAGTCGACGTTCACATAACACCACTAGAGGCTAGACAACATACATCTTATCAAAATATCAAACGAATACCAAATTCACATGACTACTAATAGCAAGACTTCTCCCTTGTCCTCAGGAACGAACGTAATTACTCACAAAGCATATTCATGTTCATAATCAGAGGGGTAATAATATGCATATAGGATCTGAACATATGATCTTCCACCAAATAAACCAACTAGCATCAACTACAAGGAGTAATCAACACTACTAGCAACCTACTAGAACCAATCCCGGACTTTGAGACAAGAATTGGATACAAGAGATGAACTAGGGTTTGGAGATGAGATGGTTCTGGTGAAGATTTTGATGGAGATTGCCCTCTCCCGATGAGAGGAGCGTTGGTGATGACGATGGTGATGATTGCCCCTCCTGGAGGGAAGTATCCCCGGCAGAACAGCTCTGCCGGAGCTCTAGATTGGATCCGCCAAGGTTCCTCCTCGTGGCGGCGGAGTCTCGTCCCGAAAAGTTCCTTCTTATTTTTTCTCATCGAAAGACTTCATATAGGAGAAGATGGACGTCAAAGAGCCACCAGGGGGCCCACGAGGTAGGGGGGCACGCCCTAGGAGGGGGGGGGGCGCCCCCCATCCTCCTGAGCAGGGTGTGGGCCCCCTGGCCTTCATCTTGGGCGAGGATTTTTCTTTATTTGTTTTAAGATGTTCCGTGGAGTTTCAGGACTTTCGGAGTTGCGCATAATAGGTCTCTAATATTTGCTCCTTTTCCAGCCCAGAATTCCAGCTGCCGGCATTCTCCCTCTTTATGTAAACCTTGTAAAATAAGAGAGAATAGCCATAAGTATTGTGACATAAAGTGAAATAACAGTCCATAATGCGATAAATATCGATATAAAAGCATGATGCAAAATGGATGTATCAACTCCCCCAAGCTTATACCTCGCTTGTCCTCAAACGAAAAGCCGATAACAATAAATATGTCCTCATGTTTAGAGGTAGAGGCGTCGATAAAAATAAAATACGGACATGAAGGCATCAGGATTATTCTCATAACAGCAACTTATATAGATTTTGTCATATGATTACTTATGTTCAAGTGATGATCTATTCACAATGCAAAAGTATAAATCATAAACCTTATTGGGCTCCAACAAACTATGATCTCAGTCATTGAAGCAATTGCAATTTATCATAACATCGGAAAGAGTCTATGTCAGAGCTAAAAAGCAAGTCCACATACTCAACTATAATTTAGTCCTCCATAATTGCTAACACTCACGCGATACTTGTGGTTACGGAGTTTTAATCGGACACAGAGAAAGATAGGGGCTTATAGTTTTGCCCCACAACCTTTTACCTCAAGGGTAATGTCAACAATAATGGTTCATGCTCCCCTACATCCAATTAGATATATATATATATATATATCATGTTCTTTCCAACATGCTGAGCTTGCCAAAGGATAAAATGAAAAAGAAAAGGTGAAGATCACCATGACTCTTGCATAAGGTAGAAGATAAAAATAAAGGATAGGCCCTTCGTAGAGGGAAGCAGAGGTTGCCATGCGCTTTTATGGTTGGATATATAAAATCTCAATGCGAAAGAACGTCACTTTATATTGCCCCTTGTGATATGAACCTTTATTATGCAGTCCGTCGCTTTTATTACTTCCACATCACAAGATCGTACAAAGCTTATTTCTCCAACACCAATCAATCATACATATTTAGAGCAATTTTTATTGCTTTGCAGCGATGACAACTTACTTGAAGGATCTTACTCAATCCATAGGTAGATATGGTGGACTCTCATGGCAGAACTGGTTTAAGGGTATTTGGAAGCACAAGTAGTATTTCTACTTGGTGCTGAGAATTTTGCTAGCATGAGAGGGAAAGGCAAGCTCAACAAGTTAGAGGATCCATGACAACATACTTTATCTCAGATATAAGAAAGACATAACTCATTACGTTGTCTTCCTTGTCCAACATCAACTCTTTAGCATGTCATATTTTAATGAGTGCTCCCAATCATAAAAGATGTCAATTATAATATATCTATATGTGAAAACCTCTCTTCCCTTATTACTTCCTATTAATTGCAACAATGACCAAAGCTATGTTTGCCAACTCCTAACAACTTTTAATCATCATACTCTTTCTATGTGAAGTCATTACTCTCAATAAGATCAATATGAACTTTTTGTTTCTTTTTATTCTTTTTCTCTTTTCTTTTATTCACCCAAGATATGGCAAAATAATCAAGCCCTTAACTCAACACTAATCTTTATTATATATAACTCACTGACTCGATTACATAGAGAGATCATAAAGCAAAACTCAAAACTAGATCATGCCATAAACTTTATTCTACAAGATCAAGATACTACTAATAGGATCGAACTAAGAAAAACGGTAAAGATAGGAGTTGTGATTGTGATACGATACCGGGGCACCTCCCCAAGCTTGGCAGTTGCCAAGGGGAGTGCCCATACCCATGTGATTATATCTCCTTTGTCGGTGAAGAAGGTGGTGGTGACGGATAATCGCACATCGAGCGTAAGAGGTCCTCCAGCTTGCGAATAATGCCCTTGAGTGCGACAATATGCTCCTTCAACAAAATATTTTCTTGTGTGAGATACTTGTTTTGTATACAAGCTAACTCAACCATCTTGAAAGCTTCGATCTCAGTCGGGGTAAGAAGGTTATGATCAAGTTGAAGGGTGTGCTTTGCTGCTGGAGCTTGATCCTCCGTGGCCTTCCGTGACGTCCGGATAATTCTACTACAATAACCCTCTACTAATGTTGCCATGTCACCGATGTCACTAATTTTAACCCTGCGTTAACCCGAAACTGATTTGAAATTCAAATTCAAAAAAATAAAGTCAAACAAATAAAGTTTTCAAAAGTTAAAACTAAAAGGTTCACATAATTCTATAAATTCCCCTGATCATCTTCATGTTGAAACCAACCTCATTTGACTCACAAATAAATTCCTAGGAAAATAATAACTGGCCCAACAACAAATAGAATAGCCTTTCAAAATAAACAAATATTTAAACAAATTGTTTTGACCTCAAACTTTGTGGGCCTGTCCAAAATTATGACTAATAATTATGTGCCAAATTTCTTTGTCAGAAAAATTCAACTGATATTTGTTTTAAATATAACACCGTGAGGAAATTATAAAACAGAAAAATAAAATTGGTAAAAGGGCCTAACTAACTAATGTGCATCTGGGCCCTAGAGGCCACAGAACACCAGCAGCCCACCTCACCTCCTCTCCCTCCTCAGGCTACAGGATACAGGGGGAGGGCGTGGCGGCCATCCCGCGGCCATGGTCGCCCCGCCGAGCCACACGCCGGCCATCTGGCGGTGCCCCACGAAGATAAGGACCCCGAGCACCCCCCGGCAAACCCTAGCGCCACTCCCTCTCGCACTTCTCCCCCTCTTCCCCTAAATTCCCCGCGATGCTCGTCTAAGCGTAGTCGTCGTCGCGCTACCGCCGTGCACATGGCCACCGTTCGCCGCTTGCCACACCGACGAGTCCAGGGGGCTCCAGCGCCACTGCCTTCGTCCTCTATGCCGCCAGGTGCCTCCCATAGAGGTTGGGAGCCTCTGCACCAAGCCCCGCGAGGTCGCCTTCAACCTCTGCCTCGTCGGACCTCGCCGTTTGATTCGTCGCCGACGAGGCCTCCCCGAGCCCGCTGCCCTTCCCTGTCGAATCACCGTGAGGCCGCGCTCCCCTCGACCCCCTTTCCTCCTTCGTTCCCGTGCAAATAACAGTACGTAGTCTCCACCAACGCCACGCCGTAGCTCGTCGCCGCGGTTGACCTAGCCGCCGTGGCCATTGCCCGCGAAGCTCACATCTGAGCTCGCCCTCGTGCTCGCCGCCCCGTGCTGCGCTGCTCCCCGCCCCGCACTGCAGCTGCTACTGGCATCGCAGCTGCAGCTCCACGTCAGCCCGTACTCCGCCGCCCGTCGTCGCATCGCGCCCGTTGTCCGCACCTGCTGCGCCCACCATCACCTGCGCGCAGCCCTGGACCTTGGCCGCGCCCACGCCCGTAGGCTCGCGCGCCTTCACCGTGCGCGCCCACCACTGCCGCCGCTCCCCTCCCCCCCGCGCCCGCGCCGGCCGGCTGCGTTGCCTGCCCCGCGCCGCCCGTGTCCACCGCCCGTGCTCGCTGCCGCTAGCGCCGGCCGCGGCGCCCCTCCTCGCCGGCTTACCCCCCCCCCCCCCCTGCCCCCCGCTCGCTTGCTGTGCCGACTGGGGGCTGGGGGCCGGCCGCCGGCGCTCCTCTGTGAGCGGCCGTGCGTACGCTCCAGGCATGGCCTCTGGCCTCTGCCGATGGGGCCTATCCCCAGTTATTAGTGGCTAACCCCCTCCCCCTTAATTAAGCAGAATTAATTTGTTAACTAAATCGGTTAGCCCTGTGTCACTGACAGCCTTGCCCCACCTCACTAATTAATCTAATTAGATTAACTAAAAGATTGTTAATAATCACTACCACTGACCAATTTGACCAGTCAAAGTCAATAGTTGACTGCTGACTGTACTTGCTGACTGGGCAATTGACTTGGTCAACTGACCCATCTGGCAGCCTCTACGCACTCTGCTGGGTACACTTATGTGTACCCATAGCAATTTAGCCTTTTATTTTCAAATAGATATAATTTTAGAAATTGTTTAAATCTCTAAAAATTAATATAAAATAATCCGTAACTCGGATGAAAAAACTTTGTACATGAAAGTTTCTCAGAACGATGAGACGAATCCGGATACGCAGCCCGTTCGTCCGCCACGCATCCCTAGCATAGCGAACACACAACTTTCCCCCTCCGGCTCCTCTACCCGAAAATGCGAAACACCGGGGATACTTTCCCGGATGTTTCCCCCCTTCACCGGTACCACCTCGTACCGCGTTAGGGCACACCTAGCATCACGCTTTGTCATGTCATGCATTGTCATGCATTTGTTTGCATTATATTTATTGTTTCTTCCCCCTATTCTCTCGCTAGACACCGAGCCCGATGCCGCTGCTACCCAGTACGACTACGGTGTTGACGACCCCTCTCTCTTGCCAGAGCAACCAGGCAAGCCCCCCCTTGATCACCAGATATCGCCTACTCTCCTCTATACTGCTTTCATTAGAGTAGTGTAGCATGTTACTGCCTTCCATTAATCCTATCCTGATGCATAGCCTGTCCTTGCTACTACTGTTGTTACCTTTACCTGCAATCCTAATGCTTAGTATAGGATGCTAGTTTATCATCAGTGGCCCTTCATTCTTGTCCGTCTGCCATGCTATACTATCAGGCCGTGATCACTCGGGAGGTGATCACGGGTATATACTATATACCTTATACATGATACATGTGATGACTAAAAGACGGGTCGGCTCGTAGGAGTACCCGCGAGTGGATTTTTGTGGCGAAGCGACTGGGCAGGTTGAGCGACTGCTGCTACTGCTGCTACTGCTGCTCCTGCTCCTGCTGCTGCTGCTACTACTGCTACTGCTGCTCCTGCTGCTGCTGTTGCTCCTGCTGCTGCTGCTGCTACTGCTACTGCTACTGCTACTGCTACTGCTACTCCTACTACTACTACGTGCAGCCCGCTAACAACGACCAGGAGTAGTTTAGGAGGATCCCAGGTAGGAGGCCTGCGCCTCTTTCGGTCTGTATCCTAGTTTGTGCTAGCCTTCTTAAGGCAAACTTGTTTAACTTATGTCTGTACTCAGATATTGTTGCTTCCGCTGACTCGTCTATGATCGAGTTCTTGTATTCGAGCCTTCGAGGCCCCTGGCTTGTAATATAAAGTTTGTATTATTTTAATTTGTGTCTAGAGTTGTGTTGTGATATCTTCCCATGAGTTTCTGATCTTGGTCGTACACATTTGCATGCATGATTACTGTACGGTCAAATCGGGGGCGTCACACCTTCTTGATCCTTTCATCCTTGTTGACCCTCGTGGGTTCTTCCCTCTTCAAATCTATCTTCATTAGCCAAGCATTGTTGTCACCATTGTTGGAGGAGGGAGACGACATGATGCCTAGCCTGGAAAACCCTGATAGAAAACAGCTCAAAACAAGAACAGAGGAGGTTTGCGTGATACGGGAGTCAAAGCCTTCGGGAGAATATATAATGAATTTTTACCGAGCAAAATACGTATCGTGCAAGAAAACGGAGTCCGGAAGGCACACGAGGTGCTCACGAGGTAGGGGGCGCGCCCAGGGGGTACGGCGCACCCACCACCCTCGTGGGGCCCTCGTGTCCTTCCCGGACTGCTACTTATTTTTCTATTTTTCTAAATATTCCAAAACGGAGAAATATTGCCTTAAAAATTGTTTTGGAGTCGGTTTACATACCGTACCACATACCTATTCCTTTTCGGAGTCTGAAACATTCCGGAAAGTGTCTCTTATGTATTCCTCCGGGGTTACGGTTTCAATAATATTGGTTTCAATATTTATGGGATTACCTGAGATATAATGTTTGATTCTTTGACCGTTTACCACTTTCGGATTCGTTTCCTCGAAATTGTTGATCTTTATGGCACCGGAACGATAGACCTCTTCGATAACATAGGGGCCTTCCCATTTAGAGAGAAGTTTTCCTGCAAAAAATCTTAAACGAGAGTTGTATAGCAATACATAATCATCAACATTAGACTCACGCTTTTGTATCCTTTTGTCATGCCATCTTTTAACTTTTTCTTTAAACAACTTGGCATTTTCATAAGCTTGGGTTCTCCATTCATCAATTGAGCTAATATCAAATAACCTCTTCTCACCGACAAGTTTAAAATCATAGTTGAGCTCTTTAATAGCCGAATATGCCTTATGTTCTAGTTCGAGAGGTAAGTGACATGCTTTTCCATAAACCATTTTATACGGAGACATACCCATAGGATTTTTTTGTATGCAGTTCTATAAGCCCATAATGCATCATCAAGTTTCTTAGACCAATTATTTCTGGACCTATTAACAGTCTTTTGCAAAATTAATTTGAGCTCTCTATTGCTCAACTCTACTTGACCACTAGACTGAGTGTGATAAGGAGATGCAATTCTATGATTAACATCATATTTAGCAAGCATTTTACGGAAAGCACCATGAATAAAGTGTGAACCACCATCAGTCATTAAATATCTAGGGACTCCAAACCTCGGGAAAATAACTTCTTTAAGCATTTTAATAGAAGTGTTATGATCAGCACTACTAGTTGGAATAGCTTCTACCCACTTAGTAACGTAATCAACAGCAACTATAATATGTGTGTATCCATTAGAGGCAGGAAAAGGTCCCATATAATCAAAGCCCCAAACATCAAATGGTTCAATAAAAAGAGAATAATTCATAGGCATTTCTTGACGTCTACTAATATTACCAATTCTTTGACATTCATCACAAGACAAGACAAACCTACGGGCATCCTTGAAGAGAGTAGGCCAATAAAAACCATATTGCAGTACCTTATGTGCAGTTCTATCTCCAGCGTGGTGTCCTCCATAAGACTCGGAATGACACTTGCGCAGGATCTGTTCCTGTTCATGCTCAGGTACACAACGTCTAATAACACCATCTACTCCTTCTTTATAAAGATGTGGGTCATCCCAAAAGTAATGTCTTAAATCATAGAAAAACTTTTTCTTTTGCAGGTATGTGAAGCTAGGTGGTATAAACTTAGCAACAATATAATTAGCATAATCAGCATACCATGGAGTACTATGAGAAGTACTTATAACATTTAATTGTTCATCAGGAAAGCTATCATTAATAGGTAGTGGGTCATCAAGAATATTTTCTAACCTAGACAAGTTGTCTGCAACGGGGTTCTCAACTCCCTTTCTATCAACAATATGCAAATCAAATTCTTGTAGCAAGAGAACCCATCTAATAAGTCTAGGTTTAGCATCTTTCTTTTCCATAAGGTATTTAATAGCAGCATGATCAGTTTGAATAGTTACTTTAGAATCAACAATATAAGATCTGAACTTATCACAAGCAAATACAACTGCTAAAAGCTCTTTTTCAGTAGTAGCATAATTTCTTTGAGCATTGTCTAGAGTCTTACTAGCATAATGAATAACATTTAATTTCTTATCAACTCTTTGCCCTAGAATAGCACCTACAGCATAATCACTAGCATCACACATAATTTCAAAGGGTAAATTCCAATCAGGTGGCTGAACAACAGGTGCAGAGACTAATGCTTTCTTAAGTATTTCAAATGCTTCTACACAATCATCATCAAAGACAAATGGTATATATTTTTGTAATAAATTAGTCAAAGGCCGAGAAATTTTTGAGAAGTCCTTAATGAACCTCCTGTAAAATCTGGCGTGACCAAGGAAACTTCTTATACCTTTGATGTCCTTGGGACATGGCATCTTTTCAATAGCATCAACCTTGGCTTTATCAACTTCAATACCTATTTCAGAAACTTTATGCCCCAAGACAATACCTTCATTAACCATAAAGTGGCACTTTTCCCAATTCAAGACAAGATTAGTTTCTTCACCTCTGCAAAACTCGATCAAGATTGCTCAAGCAATCATCAAAAGAGGAACCATAGACGGAAAAGTCGTCCATGAAGACCTCAAAAATCTTTTCACAAAAGTCAGAGAATATAGCCATCATGCATCTTTGAAAGGTAGCAGGTGCATTACATAAACCAAAAGGAATACGTCTATAAGCAAAAGTACCAAAAGGGCATGTAAAAGTAGTCTTTGATTGATCTCTAGCCGACACAAGTATTTGAGAGAAACCAGAATAATCATCTAGAAAGCAATAGTGTGTATGTTTGCATAATCTCTCTAGCATTTGATCAATAAAAGGTAAGGGGTAATGATCTTTCTTAGTGGCTTTATTTAATTTGCGGAAATCAATTACCATCCTATAACCGGTGATAATTCTTTGTGGAATCAATTCATCTTTATCATTAGGAACAACAGTAATACCTCCCTTCTTAGGGACACAATGGATAGGACTTACCCACTCACTATTAGCAACGGGATAGATTATACCTGCCTCCAGAAGCTTCAGTATTTCTTTTCTTACCACTTCTTTCATTTTAGGATTCAGACATCGTTGAGGATCACGAACTGGTTTGGCATCTGCTTCCAAATTTATTTTATGTTGACATAGAGTGGGACTAATGCCCTTAAGATCATCAAGAGTATATCCAATAGCAGCACGATGCTTCTTCATAGTTTTCAATAATCTTTCTTCTTCATGCTCTGAAAGGTTAGCACTAATAATAACATGATATATCTTCTTTTCATCAAGATAAGCATATTTAAGATTATCAGGCAAGGGTTTAAGCTCAAACACGGGATCACCCTTGGGTGGACGAGGATCCCCTAAGATTTCAACAGGCAAATTGTGTTGCAGAATAGGTTCCTGTTTAAATAATACTTCATCTATTTCCCTTCTTTCATTCATGAACATATCATTTTCATGGTCTAGCAAGTAGTGTTCTAAAGGATCACTAGGACGTACGGCAATAGAAGCAAGACCAATAATTTCATCCTTACTAGGTAATTCTTCCTCATGATGTTGTTTACTAAATTTAGAGAAATTAAACTCATGAACCATATCATCCAAGCCAACAGTAACAACATTCTTTGTGCAATCTATGGTAGCATTGACAGTATTTAATAAGGGTCTACCAAATATAATGGGACAAAAACTATCTTGTAGAGAAGTAAGAACAAGAAAATCAGCAGGATATTTAGTTTTCCCACACAAGACTTCAACATTTCTAACAATTCCAATTGGTGCAATAGTATCTCTATTAGCAAGTTTAATTGTGACATCAATACCTTCTAACTCAGCAGGTGCAATTTCATTCTTAATTTCTTCGTATAAAGTATGCGGTATAACACTAGCACTTGCACCCATATCACATAAGCCATGATAACAATGATCTCCTATTTTAACAGAAATAACAGGCACGCCTACCATAGGTCTATGTTTACCTTTATCACAAGGTTTAGCAATTCTAGCAGTTTCACCTTCGAACTGAATAACAGGCCCATCGATATTATCAGACAAGAGATCTTTAACAATAGCAATATTAGGTTCTACTTTAACTTGCTCAGGGGGTGTATAAGTTCTAATATTGCTTTTACGAACAACAATTGAAGCTTTAGCATGATCCTTTATTCTAACAGGGAGAGGTGGTTTCTCAATATAAGAAGTAGGAACAACAGGATCATTATAAGTGACAGTCTTTTCTTCAACTTTAATAGGTGTAACTACTTTTACTTCTACGGGAGGATGATATTTAAACCACTTCTACTTAGGGAGGTCAACATAAGTAGCAAAAGATTCACAGAAAGAAGCTACTATCTCAGAGTCAAGTCCATATTTAGTGCTAAACTTACGGAAAATATCGGTATCCATAAAAGATTTAACACAATCAAACTTAGGTGTCATTCCTGACTCCTTACCTTCGTTGAGGTCCCAATCTTCAGAGTTGCGTTTAATTCTATCCAATAAATTCCATCTGAATTCAGTAGTCTTCATCATAAAAGAGCCATCACAAGAAGTATCGAGCATGGTGCGATTGTTATCAGAAAGCCGAGCATATAAATTTTGAATAATCATTTCTCTTGAGAGCTCGTGATTGGGGCATGAATATAACATTGATTTAAGCCTCCCACAAGCTTGAGCGATGCTTTCTCCTTCGTGAGGCCAGAAATTATATATATAATTGCAATCACGATGAACAAGATGCATATGGTAATACTTTTGATGAAATTCCAGCTTCAATCTTTTATAGTCCCATGATCTCATATCATCACATAGCCTATACCATATCAATCCGTCTCCCTTCAAAGATAAAGGGAAGACCTTATTCTTAGCAACATCATCGGGTATATCTGCAAGATTAAATAATCCACAAACTTCATCCACATATATTAAGTGTTCATCAGGATTCTTTTGTTCCATCTCCTATAAAAGGGTTTGCTAGCAGTTTTTCCATCATACCCAAAGGAAATTCAAAAGGAGTTTCATTTTCAATAGGTTCAGTAGGTTGAGGAGTACCTCTTTGTTCTACTGGACGGGGTGAACATACCCCGAACAAGCCCCTCAGAGAATTACTTTCAATAGTAACAAGTGACAGTAAATTTCAGCACACTATATACATTTTTCCTTACCAAATTCCACCTACCAAAGGCGCTACACTCCCCGGCAACGGTGCCAGAAAAGAGTCTTGATGACCCACAAGTATAGGCGATCTATCTTAGTCCTTTCGATAAGTAAGAGTGTCGAACCCAACGAGAAGCAGAAGGAAATGATAAGCGGTTTTCAGCAAGGTATTCTCTGCAAGTACTGAAATAAGTGGTAACAGATAGTTTTGTGATAAGATAGATTGTAATGAGGAACAAGTAACAAAAGTAAATAAAGTGCAGCACGATGGCCCAATCCTTTTGTAGCAAAGGACAAGCCGGAACAAACTCTTATAATAGGAAAAGCGCTCCTGAGGACACATGGGAATATTGTCAAGCTAGTTTTCATCACGTTCATATGATTCACATTCGATACTTTGATAATTTGATATGTGGGTGGACTAGTGCTTGGGTGCTATTCTTACTTGAACAAGCATCCCACTTATGATTAACCTCTATTGCAAGCATCCGTAACTACAACAAAAGTATTAAGGTAAACCTAACCATAGCATGAAACATATGGATCCAAATCAGCCCCTTACGAAGCAACGCATAAACTAGGGTTTAAGCTTCTGTCACTCTAGCAACCCATCATCTACTTATTACTTCCCAATGCCTTCCTCTAGGCCCAAATAATGGTGAAGTGTTATGTAGTCGACGTTCACATAACACCACTAGAGGCTAGACAACATACATCTTATCAAAATATCAAACGAATACCAAATTCACATGACTACTAATAGCAAGACTTCTCCCTTGTCCTCAGGAACGAACGTAATTACTCACAAAGCATATTCATGTTCATAATCAGAGGGGTAATAATATGCATATAGGATCTGAACATATGATCTTCCACCAAATAAACCAACTAGCATCAACTACAAGGAATAATCAACACTACTAGCACCAATCCCGGACTTTGAGACAAGAATTGGATACAAGAGATGAACTAGGGTTTGGAGATGAGATGGTGCTGGTGAAGATGTTGATAGAGATTGCCCTCTCCCGATGAGAGGAGCGTTGGTGATGGCGATTGTGATGATTTCCCCCTCCTAGAGGGAAGTATCCCCGGCAGAACAGCTCTGCCGGAGCTCTAGATTGGATCCGCCAAGGTTCCGCCTCGTGGCGGCGGAGTCTCGTCCCGAAAAGTTCCTTCTTATTTTTTTTCTCATCGAAAGACTTCATATAGGAGAAGATGGACGTCGGAGAGCCACTAGGGGGCCCACGAGGTAGGGGGCGCGCCCTAGGGGGGGCACCCCCCACCCTCGTGAGCATGGTGTGGGCCCCTGGCCTTCATCTTTGGCGAGGATTTTTCTTTATTTGTTTCAAGATGTTCTGTGGCGTTTTAGGACTTTTGGAGTTGCGCAGAATAGGTCTCTAATATTTGCTCCTTTTCCAGCCCAGAATTCCAGCTGCCGGCATTCTCCCTCTTTATGTAAACCTTGTAAAATAAGAGAGAATAGCCATAAGTATTGTGACATAAAGTGAAATAACAGTCCATAATGCAATAAATATCGATATAAAAGCATGATGCAAAATGGACGTATCAACACTCTTCCAAAATAGTGGGATCTAAAGTTGACACTCTTCCGAACCCACTTTCAATAATATTGCAAACACTGTTATCAGTCTCATATTCTTCATGGGGCTTAAATAAATTTTCAAGATCAAAAGAAGAATCACCCCAATCATGATCATTGCAACAAATAGTAGTCATATCAAAACTAGCTTCCCCAAGCTTAGGGTTTTGCATATCATTAACACAACTGCAATTAAGAGATTTTATAATAACATCATTGCAATCATGCTTTTCATCGAAGGAACTATCAAGTATGGGTGCAATAGCAACGATCTCATGTTTAACATAAGGAACTATAGAAAATTCATCTTCATAAATATTGGCATCATGGCCACAAGAATAGAAAGCATCATGTTCATCAAGGGATATTTTCTTCCAAAGCAACGGTCATTCTTTCAATAAATTCTTTGACTTAGACATTATGAGCATAGTTTCATAGAAATATTTAAGTATGTCAAAATTTTTAGATTCATAGAGACTAATATCATACTTTTCAATCAAAGAAGCAACTTCATAAGCACCCTTAAAAGCAACAAATTCTTCAATTCGTTCGATATCGTAGTAACTATAAACACCCTTTGCATAAGAAGATAAGATTTCGATATCATTAAACTCACATAGGTAGGGGAGGTGTTTTTTAGGGTTCTTAGAGCAACAAGTAAAATCACAAATTTCATAAAGATTCCAAGCATAACACAGCAATCTATTTATTTGATTCGATAAGAGTCTCCCTTTTTCAGACAAACGGTGACGCACAAAATGAGCATGCTCATCTAAAGATTTCCCATCAACTAAGCTAGTTGGGGTTTCAGCACGAGCGCATAAGGATCGAAGATGATCTAAGTAGAACACTTTAAGTGGATCCATATCCATAGATTTTTAGCAAGCAAAGATGCAAGAAAATAGAAGGCACAAGGAAACACAAACAAGGATACATACGGGAAGAAGGCAAACAAAAGAAGAGGCAAATAAAAAGGCAAGGGTGAAGTGGGGGAGAGGAAAACGAGAGGCAAATGGCAAATAATGTAATGCGGGAGATAATAGTTTTGTGATGGGTACTTGGTATGGTGACTTTTGCGTAGACCTCCCCGGCAACGGCGCCAGAAATCCTTCTTGCTACCTCTTGAGCACTGCGTTGTTTTTCCCTTGAAGAGGAAAGGGTGATGCAGCAAAGTAGCGTAAGTATTTCCCTCAGTTTTTGAGAACCAAGGTTTCAATCAAGTAGGAGGCTACGCGTGAGTCCCTCACACCTACACAAAACAAATAAATCCTCGCAAACAACGCGATAATGGGTTGTCAATCCCTACACGGTCACTTACGAGAGTGAGATCTGATAGATATGACAAGATAATATTTTTGGTATTTTTGTGATAAACATGCAAAGGAAAATAAAGGCAATGAAAATAACTAAGTGTTCCAGAGCTCCGTGATCGATGCCCCTTCCGGCGGAGCTCTGGAACAGGCCCCAAGATGGGATCCCGTGGATACAGAAAGTTACGGTGGTGGAATTAGGGTTTTGGCTCCGTCCTTGATCGTTTGGGGGTTCGTAGGTATATATAGGAGGAAGGAGTACGTCGGTGGAGCAACAGGGGGCCCACGAGGGAGGAGGGCGTGCCGGGTGGGTAGGTGTGCCCCCCTACCTCGTGGCTTCCCTGTTGGTTGCTTGACGTAGGGTCCAAGTCTCATGGATCATGTTCGTTCTGAAAATCACGTTCCAGAAGGTTTCATTCCGTTTGGACTCCGTTTGATATTCTTTTTCTGCGTAACTCTGAAATAGGCAAAAAAACAACAATTCGGGGCTGGGCCTCCGGTTAATAGGTTAGTCCCAAAAATAATATAAAAGTGAATAATAAAGCCCAATAATGTCCAAAACAGAAGATAATATAGCATGGAGCAATCAAAAGTTATAGATATGTTGGAGACATATCAAGCATCCCCAAGCTTAATTCCTGCTCGTCCTCGAGTAGGTAAATGATAAAAACAGAATTTTTGATGTGGAATGCTATGTAATTCTTCTTAATTGTGGCATTAATATTCAGATCCGAAAGATTCAAGATAAAAGTTTAATTTTGACATAGAAATAACAATACTTCAAGCATACTAACTAAGCAATTATGTCTTCTCAAAATAACATGGCCAAAGAAAGTTCATCCCTACAAAATCATATAGTTTAGTCATGCTCCATTTTCGTCACACAAGAATGCTCTCATCATGCACAACCCCGATGACAAGCCAAGCAATTGTTCATACTTTAGTAATCTCAAACTTTATAAACCTTCACGCAATACATGAGCGTGAGCCATGGATATAGCACTATGGGTGGAATAGAGTATAATGATGGGGGTTATGTGGAGAAGACAAAAAAGGAGAAAGTCTCACATCAACGAGGTTAATCAATGAGCTATGTAGATGCTCATCGATTGATGTTAATGCAAGGAGTAGGGATTGCCATGCAACGGATGCACTAGAGCTATAAATGTATGAAAGGTCAACAAAAGTAACTATTGGGTGTGCATCGAACTTTCTTGCTCACGAAGACCTAGGGCACTTGAGGAGGCCCATTGTTGGAATATACAAGCCAAGTTCTATAATGAAAAAATTCCCACTAGTATATGAAAGTGACAAAACAAGAGACTCTCTATCATAAAGATCATGGTGCTACTTTGAAACACATGTGTGAAAAAAATAGTAGAATTGTCCCTTTTCATTTCTCTTTTTTTGGGGGCCTTCTTTTATTTTGGCCTTTCTCTTTTTTTATTGGGACAATGCTCTATTAAATGATGATCATCACACTTCTATTTATTTACAACTCAATGATTACAACTCGATACTAGAACAAGGTATGACTCTATATGAATGCCTCCGGCAGTGTACCGGGATATGCAATCAACCAAGAGTGACATGTATGAAAGAATTATGAACGGTGGCTTTGCCACAAATACTATGTCAACTACATGATCATGCTAAATAATATGACAATGATGAACGTGTCATGATAAACGGGATGGTGGAAAGTTGCATGGAAATATATCTCGGAATGGCTATGGAAATGCCATAATAGGTAGGTATGGTGGCTGTTTTGAGGAAGATATAAGGAGGTTTATGTGTGAAAGAGCGTATCATATCACGGGGTTTGGATGCACCGGCGAAGTTTGCACCAACTCTCAATGTGAGAAAGGGCAATGCACGGTACCGCACAGGCTAGCAATGATGGAAAGGTGAGAGTGCGTATAATCCATGGACTCAACATTAGTCATAAAGAACTCACATACTTATTGCAAAAATCTACAAGTCATCAAAAACCAAGCACTACACGCATGCTCCTAGGGGGATAGATTGGTAGGAAAATACCATCGCTCGTCCCCGACCGCCACGCATAAGGAGGACAATCAAAGAACACCTCATGTTTCAAATTTGTTAAATAACGTTTACCATATGTGCATGCTACGGGACTTGCAAACTTTAACACAAGTATTTCTCAAATTCACAACTACTCAACTAGCACAACTTTAATATCACTACCTCCATATCTCAAAACAATCATCAAGCATCAAACTTCTCTTAGTATTCAAAACACTCATAAGAAAGTTTTTACTAATCTTGAATACCTAGCATATTAGAATTATTTAAGAAAATTACCATGTTAATTTAAGACTCTCAAAATAATCTAAGTGAATCATGAGAGATCAATAGTTTCTATAAAACAAATCCACCACCGTGCTCTAAAAGATATAAGTGAAGTACTAGGGCAAAACTATATAACTCAAAAGATATAAGTGAAGCACATAGAGTATTCTAATAATTTCCAAATCATGTGTGTCTCTCTCAAAAGGTGTGTACAGAAAAGATTATTGTGGTAAACTAAAAATCAAAGACTCAAATCATACAAGACGCTCCAAGGAAAACACATATCATGTGGTGAATAAAAATATAGCTCCAAGTAAAGTTACCGATGGAAGTAGACAAAAGAGGGGATGCCTTCCAGGGCGTCCCCAAGCTTTGGCTTTTTGGTGTCCTTAGATTATCTTGGGGGTTCCATGGGCATACCCAAGCTGAGGCTCCTGCCACTCCTTGTTCCATAATCCATCAAATCCTTACCCAAAACATGAAAACTTCACAACACAAAACTTGAAGTAGAAAATCTCGTGAGCTCCGTTAGCGAAACAAAACAAAACACCACTTCAAGGTACTGTAATGAACTCATTATTTATTTATATTGGTGTTAAACCTACTGTATTACAACTTCTCTATGGTTTATAAACTATTTTACTAGCCATAGATTCATCAAAATAAGCAAACAACACACAAAAAACAGAATCTGTCAAAAACAGAACAGTCTGTAGTAATCTGTAGCTAGCGCAAGATCTGGAATCCCAAAAATTCTAAAATAAACTGCTGGACGTGAGGAATTTATATATTAATCATCTGCAAAAATAGTTAACTAAATATCACTTTCCAAATAAAAATGGCAGCAGTTCTCGTGACCGCTAAAGTTTCTGCTTTTCACAGCAAGATTAAAAAGACTTTCCCCAAGTCTTCCCAACGGTTCTACTTGGCACAAACACTAATTAAACACAAAAAACACAAAAAAAACAGAGGCTAGATAAATTATTTATTAAATAACAACAAGGATAAATATTGGGTTGACTCCCAACAAGCGCTTTTCTTTAAAGCCTTATAGCTAGGCATAATATTTCAATGATGCTCACATGAAAGACAAGAATTGAAGCACAAAGAGAGCATCATAAAACACGTGACAAACACATTCAAGTCTAACATACTTCCTATGCATAGGAACATTATAGGTAAACAAATTATCAAGGCAATCAAAAACTAGCATATGCAAGGAAGCGGAAAGAAACAATAGCAATCTCAACATAACGAGAGGTAATTTAGTAACATGAAAATTTCTACAACCATATTTTCCTCTCTCATAATAATTATATGTAAGATCATAAGCAAATTCAACAAAATACCTATCACATAAAATATTTTCAACATGATCCACATGCATGCAAAGTTGACACTCTTCCAAAATAGTGGGATTAACATTAACTAAAGTCATGACCTCTCCAAACCCACTTTTATCAAAAACTTCATAAGATTGAACATTCTCCAAATATGTGGGATCTAAAGTTGACACTCTTCCGAACCCACTTTCAATAATATTGCAAACACTATTAGCAGTCTCATATTCATCATGGGGCTTAAATAAATTTTCAAGATCAAAAGAAGAATCACCCCAATCATGATCATTGCAACAAATAGTAGTCATAGAAAAACTAGCATCCCCAAGCTTAGGGTTTTGCATATCATTAACACAATTGACATTAAGAGATTTTATAATAACATCATTGCAATCATGCTTTTCATCGAAGGAACTATCAAGTATGGGTGCAATAGCAACGATCTCATGTTTAACATAAGGAACTATAGAAAATTCATCTTCATAAATATTGGCATCATGGCCACAAGAATAGCAAGCATCATGTTCATCAAGGGATATTTCAATCAAATCATCGGAATCATAATTATCTATGGATTTGTAAGTGCATCTAGTGCCACTTAGTGATTTTGGTGTATTGAAGACTTATAGGTTAAGGGACTAATGTGTTTATGAGTGTACACAGGTCTATAAGTCTATGAGGAGTTTGATATTTACAGAGAAAGTCGACCCCTAAAAATGAAGTTCTTCGTCTGAAGACTTTGGTATTCTGAAGACTTTGAAAGTGAAGAAAATGGTGTGACCGTGAAGACTTGGTATTCATTCGAGGAACATGAAGCATGAAGACTTTTGTTTTTGTAATTTCATTTTCTATTTCTTGAGTCATAGGAAACATCGTACTGTTAAAGGGGGTCGAGGAAATACTAAGGAAAAATTTCCATGTGATGCTCAACTCAAAATCCTACACCTACCAATCCCTTCGAGTGAAGCCATTGGAAATCTCATACAGTTCAGTCAATTTCTTCAGTGACAGAGATGAAGTTCTTCTGGTCTCTGAGGAATTTGTTCTGACTGAGGAGTTAGGAATTCGCCAGTGCTGATTTCCTACACAGTGAGGAACATGATAGCCCTGAGGATTTTGCTACTCAAAATTCCGACCGTTGCTGTGCTATGCGCCAGCTGTCCCAAAATATCTATCTACCAAACGGTCATATCATTGAAGGGCATTTATGTCTTATCATGTCGGGCTGCTCCCTAGGCTATAAATAGCCGCCCCCTACAACCACTAGCTGGTGGGCTGCTCTGAGAGAAACTGACACTTGTCATTTGAGAGCAACCCATCCTCCAAGTGAGGAAAAACCAAAAACTCAAAACCCAAACACCTACAAACCCCAAGTGATTGAGCATCACTGAAGAGATTGATCCTGCGTGGATCCGACGCTTGTTACCTTTGAAGACTGTGCTTCTTCCAGACGGTTAGGCGTCATGGTCTAGAGCATCCAAGAGGAATTGTGGATCGCCGAGTGACCGAGTTTGTGAAGGTTTGGAAGTCGCCTGAAGACTTACCATGAGTGATTGGACGAGGTCTGTGTGACCTTAGTTCAAGGAGAATACGGTGAGGAGTGGGTGTCCTGAGCTGCGTGTTCAGGACTGGGTGTCCGGGACTGTGTCTCCTCGAGTTTAAATACTCGGCCGCTCCAACCAGACGTACAACTGAGACAACAGTTGGAACTGGTCTACCAAATCATTGTCTTCACCAAGCTTACTGGTTCTATTCCCTCAACTCTTTCATTTCCTCATAACTGTGTTGTGTGTTTGTTCATATCTGTGTTTGAAGACTTTGACTGAAGACTTTCTCAATTTCCTTAGTTCAATTTCTTCAGTCTGTTTGTCTTCATCCTGTGTTATCCTGTGATTACGTTTCCTGTACTCTGTGTCTGTCATCATTTCATCATGATGACTATGCTTGTATTCTATTATGTTTACTGTTGAGCACTTATTTCGCTGCTAGTAGTTCTTCGCTAAGGAATTTCCTCACCGGCAAATTCCTCAGTGAAGAATTTCATAAAAATCGCCTATTCACCCCCCTCTAGTCGATATAACGCACTTTCAATTGGTATCAAAGCAAGGTACTCCCTTGTTCTGTGTGATTTTGGTTTAACCGCCTGGTGTTTTAGTTATGTCGACCGCAGGTATGATCAAGGTCTCTGCTGGGTGTCCTACCTTCGATGGGACGGACTACCCCTACTGGAAGAATAAGATGCAAATGCATCTTGAAGTAATTGATAACGATCTCTGGTATGTTGTGGAAAATGGTGTTCCCTCAGTCACACCTTCTCTGAATGCCGCTGATGTGAAGAGATTCAAGCAACTCGACTCTCAAGCGAAGAATATCATATGTGGCCATCTAAGCAAAGGACAGTATGGCAGAGTGAGTGCTTTGGAGACAGTGAAGCTTATCTGGGACAGGTTGTCCAAAGTGAATGAAGGAGTCTCAACTCAGTGTGACTCTCGAGTTGATGTTCTTCGAAATCTCTTCAACCGCTTCAAAAGACTCGACAATGAAAATGTTCAACAAACCTTCGATCGCCTCACTGACATCTCAAATGAGCTTCAAGCACTTGGTGCCACTGACATCACCGACCATGAGGTGGTGAAGAAATTGCTGAGATCGCTTGATTCCTCATTTGACACTCTAGCATTGATGATACAAGAACGTGCTGATTACAAGTCACTTGATCCCACTGATATTCTTGAAAGGCTAAATACTCATGAGTTCCAACTTGCTGAAAAGAGAGATCTCTATGGTTCAAGCTATGGCAGAACACCTGCAGTGAAGGCCAAGGCTGTATCTGAGTCCGAAGATGAAGACTCTGGTAGCAGCCTTGGTGATCCTGAAGAACTAAGCCATGATCTGGCTCTGCTTGTGAAGAAGTTCCAAAAGCTCTCAAGACGTGGTCGCTTTGGGAGACCCTCAAGCAGCAGTGGTTCCTCATCAAGTGACTACAAGAGGAGGCTCTTCCACAAATGCAAGAAGCCTGGACATTACATTCAAGATTGTCCTCAATGGGAAAAGGAATCAAAGAAGAAGAAATACAAGGATTACAGTTCTGATGATGTGAAGAAAAAGAATAAATCCACAAAATCCTCATCATCAAAATCCTCAGAGCCTTCATATCAGAAGAAGAGCAGCTCGAAGAAGGCCAGGGCATTCATTGGCAAGGAAATGGACTCTGAGGCTGAATCTGAAGAAAATGAGGAAGAGGAGTCATCTGAGGAGTCCGAATCCGGAGTGGCGAGCCTAGCTCTCGCTACTGCATTCGTCAGCAAGTCTATCTTCAACACTGAAGAAAATAACCTCACCAACAAAGCTGATGAAGGGGATGATGACTATGCTCCCACCTACTACTTCATGGCAAAGGGTGCCAAGGTACTCAAATATACCTCATCTGAATCAAGTGAGAATGAATCTGATGAAAATCTTAAGCCCAGCTATTCTAAACTTGCTAAGATTGCTGTAAAACAACAAAGGGCTTTAGAAAAGGTTCAAAACATGCTAGACAAAAGTGATGATATGTTGGGTGAAGAAATTGAAGGAAATATGCCCTAGAGGCAATAATAAAGTTATTATTTATTTCCTTATTTCATGATAGATGTTTATTATTCATGCTAGAATTGTATTAACCGGAAACATAATACATGTGTGAATACATAGACAAACAGAGTGTCACTAGTATGCCTCTACTTGACTAGCTCGTTAATCAAAGATGGTTATGTTTCCTAACCATGGACAAAGAGTTGTTATTTGATTAACGGGATCACATCATTAGGTGAATGATCTGATTGACATGACCCATTCCATTAGCTTAGCACCCGATCGTTTAGTATGTTGCTATTGCTTTCTTCATGACTTATACATGTTCCTATGACTATGAGATTATGCAACTGCCGTTTGCCGGAGGAACACTTTGTGTGCTACCAAACGTCACAACGTAACTGGGTGATTATAAAGGTGCTCTACAGGTGTCTCCAAAGGTACATGTTGGGTTGGCGTATTTCGAGATTAGGATTTGTCACTCCGATTGTCGGAGAGGTATCTCTGGGCCCTCTCGGTAATGCACATCACTTAAGCCTTGCAAGCATTGCAACTAATGAGTTAGTTGCGAGATGATGTATTACGGAACGAGTAAAGAGACTTGCTGGTAATGAGATTGAACTAGGTATTGAGATACCGACGATCGAATCTCGGGCAAGTAACATACCGATGACAAAGGGAACAACGTATGTTGTTATGCGGTTTGACCGATAAAGATCTTCGTAGAATATGTAGGAGCCAATATGAGCATCCAGGTTCCGCTATTGGTTATTGACCGGAGACGTGTCTCGGTCATGTCTACATAGTTCTCGAACCCGTAGGGTCCGCACGCTAAGGTTCGATGACAGTTATATTTATGAGTTTATGAGTTTTGATGTACCGAAGGAGTTTGGAGTCCCGGATGAGATCGGGGACATGACGAGGAGTCTCAAAATGGTCGAGACGTAAAGATCGATATATTGGACGACTATATTCGGACATCGGAAAGGTTCCGAGTGATTCGGGTATTTTTCGGAGTACCGGCTAGTTACGGGAGAAGCAATGGGCCTTGATGGGCTTTAGTGGGAAGAGGAGAAAGGGCCAAGGGGCTGCTGCGCCCCCCCTCCCCTCTAGTCCGAATTGGACTAGGGAAAAGGGGGCCGGCCACCTTTCCTTCTCCTCCACTTCCTTCTCCCTTCCTCCCCTCTTGATGGACTCCACTAGGACTTGGAGTCCTAGTAGGACTCCACATCCTGGCCGCACCAAGTGCCTTGGCTGGCCTCCTCCTCCTCCATCCTTTATATACTGAGGCAAGGGGCACCCCATGAATACAAGTTGATCTTCGTGATCGTTCCTTAGCCATGTGCGGTGCCCCCCTCCACCATATTCCACCTCGGTCATATTGTAGCGGTGCTTAGGCGAAGCCCTGCGACGATAGAACATCAAGATCGTCACCACGCAGTCGTGCTGACGGAACTCCTCCCCGACGCTTTGCTGGATCGGAGCCCGGGGATCGTCATCGAGCTGAACGTGTGCCAAGAACTCGGAGGTGCCGGAGTAACGGTGCTTGGATCGGTCGGATCATGAAGACGTACGACTACATCAACCGCGTTGTCACAACGCTTTCGCTATCGGTCTACAAGGGTACGTAGATCACACTCTCCCCTCTCGTTGCTATGCATCACCATGATCTTGCGAGTGCGTAGGAAATGTTTTTGAAATTACTACGTTCCCCAACAGTGGCATCCGAGCCTAGGTTTTATGTGTTGATGTTATATGCACGAGTAGAACACAAGTGAGTTGTGGGCGATATAAGTCATACTGCTTACCATCATGTCATACTTTGGTTCGGCGATATTGTTGGATGAAGCGGCCCGGACCGACATTACGCGTACGCTTACGCGAGACCGGTTCTCCCGACGTGCTTTGCACAAAGGTGGCTAGCGGGTGACAGTTTCTCCAACTTTAGTTGAACCGGGTGTGGCTACGCCCGGTCCTTGCGAAGGTTAAAACAACACCAACTTGACAAACTATCGTTGTGGTTTTTTGATGCGTAGGTAAGAACGGTTCTTGCTCAGCCCATAGCAGCCATGTAAAACATGCAACAACAAAGTAGAGGACGTCTAACTTGTTTTTGCAGGGCATGTTGTGATGTGATATGGTCAAGACGTGATGAGATATAAGTTGCTGTATGAGATGATCATGTTTTGTTGAAGTTATCAGCAACTGGCAAAATCCTTATGGTTGTCTCTCTATTGCATAAGATGCAAGCGTCCAATAATTGCTTTACTTTATCGCTATGCGATAGCAATAGTTGCAAGAGCAATTGTTGGCGAGACGACCACGTGACGACACATTGATATAGATCAAGATGATGGAGATCATGGTGTCATGCCAGTGACGATATAGATCATGACAGTACTTTGGAGATGGAGATCAAAGAAGCAAGATGATGATGGCCATATCATGTCACATATTTTGATTGCATATGATGTTTATCTTTTATACATCTTTTTTGCTTAGTTTGATGGTAGCATTTTAAGATGATCTCTCACTAATTATCAAGAAGTGTTCTCCCTGAGTATGCACCATTGCAAAAGTTCTTCGTGCTGAGACACCACGTGATGATCGGGTGTGATAGGATCTACATTCAAATACAACGGGTGCAAAACAGTTGCACACGCGGAATACTCAAGTTATACTTGACGAGCCAAGCATATACAGATATGGCCTCGGAACACGGAGACCGAAAGGTCGAGCATGAATCATATAGTAGATATGATCAACATAGTGATGTTCACCAATGAAACTGCTCCATCTCACGTGATGATCGGACATGGTTTAGTTGATTTGGATCATGTGATCACTTAGAGGATTAGAGGGATGTCTATCTAAGTGGGAGTTCTTAAGTAATATGATTAATTGAACTTAAATTTATCATGAACTTAGTCCTGGTAGTATTTTGCAAATTATGTTGTAGATCAATAGCTCGCGTTATTGCTTTCATATGTTTATTTTGATATGTTCCTAGAGAAAAATTGTGTCAAAAGATGCTAGTAGCAATGATGCGGATTGGATCCGTGATCTGAGGTTTATCCTCATTGCTGCACAGAGGAATTATGTCCTTGATGCACCGCTAGGTGATAGACGTATTGCAGGAGCAGATGCTGACGTTATGAACATTTGGCTAGCTAAATATGATGACTACTTGATAGTTTAGTGCACCATGCTTAACGGCTTAGAATCGGGACTTCAAAGACGTTTTGAACATCATGGACCATATGAGATGTTCCAGGAGTTGAAGTTAATATTTCAAGCAAATACCCGAGTTGAGAGATATGAAATCTCCAACAAGTTCTATAGCTAAAAGATGGAGGAGAATAGCTCAAGCAGTGAGCATGTGCTCAGATTGTCTGGGTACTACAATCGCTTGAATCAAGTGGGAGTTAATCTTCCAGATAAGATAGTGATTGACAGAATTCTCTAGTCACCATCACCAAGTTAGTAGAACTTCGTGATGAACTATAGTATGCAAGGGATGACGAAAACGAATCCCGAGCTTTTCATGATGATGAAATCGATGAAGGTAGAAATCAAGAAAGAGCATCAAGTGTTGATGGTTGACAAGATCACTAGTTTCAAGAAAAGGGCAAAGGGAAGAAGGGGAACTTCAAGAAGAACGGCAAGCAAGTTGCTGCTCAAGTGAAGAAGCCCAAGTCTGGTCCTAAGCCTGAGACTAAGTGCTTCTACTGCAAAGGGACTGGTCACTGGAAGCGGAACTGCCCCAAGTATTTGGCGGATAAGAAGGATGGCAAAGTGAACAAAAGTATATTTGATATACATGCTATTGATGTTTACTTTACTAGTGTTTATAGCAACCCCTCAGTATTTGATACTGGATCAGTTGCTAAGAATAGTAACTCGAAACAGGAGTTGCAGAATAATCAGAGACTAGTTAAGGGTGAAGTGACGATGTGTGTTGGAAGTAGTTCCAAGATTGATATGATCATCATCGCACACTCCCCTATACTTTCGGGATTAGTGTTGAACCTAAATAAGTGTTATTTGGTTTTTGCGTTGAGCATGAATATGATTTGATCATGTTTATTGCAATACGGTTATTCATTAAAGTCAGAGAATAATTGTTGTTCTGTTTACATGAATAAAACCTTATATGGTTACACACCCAATGGAAATAGTTCGTTGGATCTCGATCGTAGTGATACGCATAATCATAATATTGAAACCAAAAGATGCAAAGTTAATAACGATAGTGCAACTTATTTGTGGCACTACCGTTTAGGTCATATTGGTGTAAAGCGCATGAAGAAACTCCAGTTGATGCTTGTGAACCATGCCTCATGGGCAAGATGACTAAGACTCTGTTCTTCGGAACAATGGAGCGAGCAACAGATTTGTTGGAAATCATACATACTGATGTATGTGGTCCGATAAATATTGAGGCTCGCGACAAGTATCATTATTTTCTGATCTTCACAGATGATTTGAGCAGATATGAGTATATCTACTTGATGAAACATAAGTCTGAAACATTTGAAAAGTTCAAAGAATTTCAGAGTGAAGTGAAAAATCATCGTAACAAGAAAATAAAGTTTCTACGATCTGATCGTAGAGAAGAGTATTTGAGTTACGAGTTTGGCCTTCAGTTTAAAACAATGTGAAATAGTTGCACTACTCACGCCACCTGGAACACCACAATGTAATGGTGTGTCCGAACGTCATAACCGTACTTTATTAGATATGGTGCGATCTATGATGTCTCTTACCGATCTACCACTATCGTTTTGGGGTTATGCATTAGAGACAGCTGCATTCACGTTAAAAGGGCACCATCTAAATCTGTTGAGACGACACCGTATGAACTATGGTTTGGCAAGAAACCAAAGTTGTCGTTTCTTAAAGTTTGGGGTTGCGATGCTTATATGAAAAAGTTTCATCCTGATAAGCTCAAACTCAAATCGGAGAAGTGCATCTTCATAGGATACCCAAAAGAAAATGTTGGGTACACCTTCTATCATAGATCCGAAGGCAAGATATTCGTTGCTTAGAATGGATCCTTTCCAGAGAAGGAGTTTCTCTCGAAAGAAGTGAGTGGGAGGAAAGTAGAACTTGATGAGGTAAATGTACCTGCTCCCTTATTGGAAAGTAGTTCATCACAAAAATCTATTCTTGTGACTACTACACCAATTAGTGAGGAAGCTAATGATGATGATCATGTAACTTCAGATCAAGTTACTACCAAATCTCGTAGGTAAACCAGAGTGAGATCCACACCAGAGTGGTACGGTAATCCTATTCTGGAAGTCATGTTACTAGACCATGACGAACTTGCGAACTATGTGGAAGCGATGATGAGCCCAGATTCCGTGAAATGGTTTGAGGCCATGAAATCTGAGATATGATCCATGTATGAGAACAAAGTATGGACTTTGATGGATTTTCCCGATGATCGGCAAGCCATAGAAAATAAATGGATCTTCAAGAGGAATACGGACGCTGGTAGTAGTGTTACTATCTACAAAGCTAGAATTGTCGCAAAAAGGTTTTCGACAAAGTTCAAGGTGTTGACTACGATGAGATTTTCTCACTCGTATCTATGCTCATGTCTGTCCGAATCATGTTAGCAATTGCCGCATTTTATGAAATCTGGCAAATGGATAAAAACTGCATTCCTTAATGGATTTACTAAAGAAGAGTTGTATACGATGCAACTAGAAGGTTTTGTCGATCCTAAAGGTGTTAACTAAATATGCAAGCTCCAGCGATCCATCTATGGACTGGTGCAAGAATCTCGGAGTTGGAATATACGCTTTGATAAGTTGATCAAAGCATATAGTTTTATACAGACTTGCGGTGAAGCCTGTATTTACAAGAAAGTGAGTGGGAGCACTACATCATTTCTGATAAGTATATGTGTATGACATATTGTTGATCAGAAATAATGTAGAATTATTCTACAAAGCATAAAGGAGTGTTTGAAAGGAGTTTTTCAAAGAAAGACCTCGGTAAAGCTGCTTACATATTGAGCATCAAGATCTATAGAGATAGATCAAGACGCTTGATAAGTTTTTTCAATGAGTACATACCTTGACAAGATTTTGAAGTAGTTCAAAATGGAACAGTCAAAGAAAGAGTTCTTTCCTGTGTTGCAAGGTGTGAAATTGAGTAAGACTCAAAGCCCGACCATGGCAGAAGATAGAAATAGAATGAAAGTCATTCCCTATGCCTCAGCCATAGGTTCTATAAAGTATGCCATGCTGTGTACCAGATCTATTGTATACCCTACACTGTGTTAAGCAAGGGAGTACAATAGTGATCTAAGAGTAGATCACTGGACAGCGGTCAAAATTATCCTTAGTGGAATAAGGAAATATTTCTCAATTATGGAGGTGACAAAAAGGTTCGTCGTAAAAAGTTACGTCGATGCAAGTTTTGACACTGATCCAGATGACTCTAAGTCTCAATCTGGATACATATTGAAAGTGGGAGCAATTAGCTAGAGTAGCTCCATGCAGAGCATTGTTGACATAGAAATTTGCAAAATACATGCGGATCTGAATGTGACAGACCCGTTGACTAAGATTCTCTCACAAGCAAAACATGATCACACCTTAGTACTCCTTGGGTGTTAATCACATAGCGATGTGAACTAGATTACTGAATCTAGTAAACCCTTTGGGTGTTGGTCACATGGCGATGTGAACTATGGGTGTTAATCACATGATGATGTGAACTATCGATGTTAATCACATGGTGATGTGATCTAGATTATTGACTCTAGTGCAAGTGGGAGACTGAAGGAAATATGCCCTAGAGGCAATAATAAAGTTATTATTTATTTCCTTATTTCATGATAAATGTTTATTATTCATGCTAGAATTGTATTAACCGGAAACATAATACATGTGTGAATACATAGACAAACAGAGTGTCACTAGTATGCCTCTACTTGACTAGCTCGTTAATCAAAGATGGTTATGTTTCCTAACCATGGACAAAGAGTTGTTATTTGATTAACCTATTGGTTATTGACCGGAGACGTGTCTCGGTCATGTCTACATTGTTCTCGAACCGTAGGGTCCGCACGCTTAAGGTTTCGATGACAGTTATATTATGAGTTTATGAGTTTTGATGTACCGAAGGAGTTCGGAGTCCCGGATGAGATCGGGGACATGACGAGGAGTCTCGAAATGGTCGAGACGTAAAGATCGATATATTGGACGACTATATTCGGACATCGGAAATGTTCCGAGTGATTCGGGTATTTTTCGGACTACCGGGTAGTTACGGGAGAAGCAATGGGCCTTGATGGGCTTTAGTGGGAAGAGGAGAAAGGGCCAAGGGGCTGCTGCGCCCCCCCTCCCCTATAGTCCGAATTGGACTAGGGAAAAGGGGGCCGGCCACCTTTCCTTCTCCTCCACTTCCTTCTCCCTTCCTCCCCTCTTGATGGACTCCTACTAGGACTTGGAGTCCTAGTAGGACTCCACATCCTGGCCGCACCAAGTGCCTTGGCTCGCCTCCTCCTCCTCCATCCTTTATATACTGACACAAGGGGCACCCCATGAACACAAGTAGATCTCCGTGATCGTTCCTTAGCCGTGTGCGGTGCCCCCCTCCACCATATTCCACCTCGGTCATATTGTAGCGGTGCTTAGGCGAAGCCCTGCGACGGTAGAACATCAAGATCGTCACCACGCCGTCGTGCTGACGGAACTCCTCCCCGACGCTTTGCTGGATCGGAGCCCGGGGATCGTCATCGAGCTGAACATGTGCCAAGAACTCGGAGGTGCCGGAGTAACGGTGCTTGGATCGGTCGGATCATGAAGACGTACGACTACATCAACCGCGTTGTCACAACGCTTCCGCTGTCGGTCTACAAGGGTACGTAGATCACACTCTCCCCTCTCGTTGCTATGCATCACCATGATCTTGCGAGTGCGTAGGATTTTTTTTTGAAATTACTACGTTCCCCAACAGAAATGGATCGCACTAAAGCCCTGACTGAAAATCTTCAGAGATTTCAGACTAGGTTTGACAATCTTCAAAGTCATCATAACACTCTCTTATCCTATCATGAGAAGCTTTCTTATGAATTTCTTCAAAGAAAGCAAGACCTTGAGAAGCTAAGAGTGAGTTATGAAGATCTTCATAAGGAGCGCGATTCATTACTTGCTCAACAAATCAGCGCTTCTCAGGAAGAATTTGTTCCTCCATGCTTGAAGTGCATTGAACGTGAATCTACTAATTCTTCACCTGAATGTTCAAATACTGCTAATATTTCAAATTCTTCACATGCCTCTGCTGTGACTAATTCCTCATCTGAGGACATTGCTAGTATCACTGACAATGCAGGGCTGAAGGAATTGTACATGATAGGCATGTACAAAAGCCTCAAAGGGCATCAGGCTCTTTGTGATGTGCTTAAAAAGCAGATCATCAACAGGAACCCTAGGAAAGAGGGTATTGCCTCTGAGAGGAACCTCAATGCTGATGGTACATATTGGAAGCCTGAGCAGTACCCCAAAACTACATGGGTTGCTGCAAAGGGACCTCCAATTGATCTATCTAACTTATCTGGATTTGCATGCGAATCTCCTTGTTCTGATGACGAGTCATTTGACTCCAACTATAAACTATTCAAAAATCAGAATGGTGAAGTATTTGCTAGATATGTTGGCACTAACTGCAGGAACGGCTCCCCTATGAAGAAAATCTGGGTTCCCAAAAGATGCCTTGAAAATCTTCAGGTGAATGTCATCATGACGCCACCTGTGAAGAATAGGAACCCCAGATCAAATTCTTCATATGGACCAAATTCTTCATATGGATTCAAGTCCTCATACAGACCAAATTCCTCATATGGATCAAAGTCCTCATATGAACATCATCGTGCTAACCCGTCTGTTTCGCAGGGAAGGTCTAAGGATTATGGATATGTGCATTATTCTTCAAATCATTATGTCCATAAGTCCTCGAAGAATTTATCTGCATACTCTTATGCTTACTCTAACCCCTCTTATGTGAAACGAAATGGACTGGCTTCTATGCCATCCTTCTCGTATGGAGCTCGCAGAATGATGAACTCTTTGCCACCCTTTCAGATGTGGGTGGTGAAGAAAAAGAACTAATCTCTTCTGCAGGGTCAGGTCTCCAGACGTACGTAATCGTCTGAAGAATTTGCTGGAGACCTGAGCATGCCTGATAGGACGCAGGCTAATCATGAAGAAATGAACTTTCATTTCTCACGTCCTCATATTGCTTTATCAGTTCTTTTACTTGATGAAATTGATCTGATGAATTGATGTCATATTCTTCACTGATGAAGTATATGAGTTTGTAAGCTGCACTAATTCATCTGCAGGATGATCAACCCAAAGCCACTGAGTGGGTCCTCGGTAGTGGATGTACAGACCACATGATTGGTGACAAGAATCTATTGATGGATGCTCCATTATCTCCGTCGCATCTGAAGCATATCATCTTTGCTGACAAAGGAAAAAGTCAGGTATTGGGTCTAGGTAAGGTTGCGATTACAAAGGATCGACACATGGACAAAGTCATGCTTGTTGAGTCCTTACGGTACAACCTTATGTCTGTCTCAATGCTTTGTGATCTTGATATGGTTGTTTTCTTTGGCAAGTACCGTTGTGTTGTGGTTATGGAATCTGACAATTCCAAAGTCTTCGAAGGCTTTAGGAGAGGAGACCTGTATATTGTTGATTTCTCTACAGGACCACAACCAGCCGTGTGCTTACTTGCAAAAGCTTCAGAAGGCTGGCTCTGGCATCGATGACTTGGTCATGCAGGCATGAGGAATTTGCACATGCTTGCGAAGAAGAAGCATGTCATTGGCATCGAGAATGTCAAATTCCTCAAGGATCACCTATGCGGAGCCTGTGAAGCTGGGAAGATGACCAAGGCCAAGCATCCAGCGAAGACTATCATGACCACCACTCGCCCATTTGAATTTCTTCACATGGATCTCTTTGGTCCTAATCATTATTCTGCTATTTCAAATGAAGCATCTCAATATGGCTTTGTTATTGTTGATGATTATTCTCGCTACACATGGGTACACCTTGTTACTTACAAACATGAAGTGCAGGAAGTCTTCAAACGATTTTCCTCGAGGGCTTCAACCAACTTTGGTGTGAAGATCAAGCACATCAGAAGTGACAATGGCACTGAGTTCAAGAATTCTGGTCTCGATGACTATCTTGATGAACTTGGTATTACTCATGAGTTATCTGCTCCTTATACTCCTCAGCAGAATGGCGTCGTGGAGCGCAAGAACAGGACCCTTGTTGAGATGGCTCGCTCTATGCTTGATGAATACAAAACGCCTCGTCGTTTCTGGACTGAGGCAATTGATACTACATGCCACATCATCAACAGAGTATATCTTCACAAATTCTTCAAAAAGACTGCCTATGAACTCCTCACTGATAAGAAACCCAATGTAAGTTATTTCAAAGTCTTCGGTGCTAAATGTTGGATTAGAGATCCTCATCACAACTCAAAATTTGCACCGAAAGCACATGAAGGTTTTATGCTTGGTTACGAAAAGGACTCGCACACCTACAGAGTCTTCAACAACGTTCTTCACAAAGTTGTTGAAACTGTAGATGTGCGGTTCGATGAAACTAATGGCTCGCAAAGAGAGCACCTACCTACTGTGATAGATGAACCGACACCTAAGGAAACTATCAAGTTCAAGGCTACTGAGGATGTCATTCCTACTGAAGAATCTGCTGAAGAATTCATTCCAGAACTTGAAGAACATCGAGCTAATGAACCTAAAGAAAATGCTGAAGAAAATGGTGCTGAAGAAAACGCTGATCAAATTCTTCAACGGCAACCAGCTAATCCTCGCATTGCAAAAGAAGTGCAAGTTGAAAAGATCATCAATGACATCAAAGTGCCAGGTCCTCTCACACGCTTAAAAGCTTCACATTTGTCTAACTTTTGTGGGCACTATGCTTTTGTCTCTATTACAGATCCCACTAATGTAGATGAAGCATTTCTGGAGCCTGAGTGGATTCAGGCCATGCAAGAAGAATTACATCAGTTCGAGATCAACAATGTCTGGGAACTGGTCAAACGTCCAGATCCTCACAAGCACAATATCATCGGCACAAAGTGGATCTACCGCAACAAGCAAGATGAAAATGGCCTTGTCGTGAGGAATAAGGCATGGCTTGTAGCTCAAGGCTACACATAGGTTGAAGGAATTGATTTCGATGAAACTTTTGCACCTGTTGCTAGCTTGAGGCTATTCACATATTACTTGCTTATGCTAACCATCATGATATCACTTTATATCAAATGGATGTGAAAAGTGCATTCCTCAATGGTAAGCTTGAGGAAGAAGTATATGTTGCTCAACCCCCAGGTTTTGAAGATCCAAAGAATCCTGACAAAGTCTTCAGACTCAACAAGGCCCTCTATGGCCTCAAGCAGGCCCCACGGGCGTGGTATGATACCTTGAAGGAATTCTTCATGAAGAAAGGCTTCAAACCTGGTTCACTCGACCCTACCCTTTTCACTAAATCTTATGATGGTGAATTGTTTGTGTGCCAAATATATGTTGATGATATTATCTTTGGTTGTACTGACCAACGTTATAGTGATGAATTTTCCTATATGATGAGTGAAGAATATCAAATGTCTATGATGGGAGAGTTGAAATTCTTCTTAGGTCTTCAAATTCGTCAACAACGCAATGACATATTCATATCTCAGGAGAAATACCTCAAGGATGTACTGAGGAAATTCGGCATGCAAGATTGCAAAGGCGTCAAAATTCCTATGCCCACAAATGGCCATCTGTGCACTGATGAAAATGGTATTGACTTCGATCATAAGGTATACCGCTCCATGATAGGTTCTTTATTGTAATTATGTGCATCTAGGCCAGACATAATGCTTAGTGTTTGCATGTGTGCGCGATTTCAAGCTACACCGAAGGAATCACACCATAAGGTTCTGAAGCATATTCTTCGATATCTAGCTCACACACCAACACTTGGATTATGGTACCTGAGGGAGTCCTGGATTAGGGGGTGTCCGGGTAGCCGGACTATACCTTCAGCCGGACTCCAGGACTATGAAGATACAAGATTGAAGACTTCGTCCCGTGTCCGGATGGGACTTTCCTTGGCGTGGAAGGCAAGCTTGGCGATGCGGATATTGAGATCTCCTACCATTGTAACCGACTTTGTGTAACCCTAACCCTCTCTGGTGTCTATATAAACCGGAGGGTTTTAGTCCGTAGGCTAACTTCATCATACAACAATCATACCATAGGCTAGCTTCTAGGGTTTATCCTCCTTGATCTCGTGGTAGATCTACTCTTGTACTACCCATATCATCAATATTAATCAAGCAGGACGTAGGGTTTTACCTCCATCAAGAGGGCCCGAACCTGGGTAAAACATCGTGTTCCTTGCCTCCTGTTACCATCCGGCCTAGATGCACAGTTCGGGACCCCCTACCCAAGATCCGCCGGTTTTGACACCGACATTGGTGCTTTCATTGAGAGTTCCTCTATGCCGTCGAAATCAGGAAGGATGCCTCTTCCCGTCTTTAAAGACGGCGCCGTTACTAAGGGAGCCTTGGCTGTCGGCCAAACTCTCCGGCTAGGCGGTTTTCTCATGACCGCCTGTTCGGCCGTTGCACCGACGGTGACCTCTCGGGTCATCAAAAGCAATCTTCACGTCAGCTCGGAACTCGTCGAGCAGTTAGATCCAATGGAGCTCTGTTCTATAAATGAGCTCTTGGATCGCATCGCCGCCTTGGGGGTCACTACGGATTATGACCAGGTTGGGCTTAAACCCGATCTAAGAGAAATTAATTCTCCCCAAGTCACCCATCACGTTGCCGTGGTAGAGGCACAGTGCGGCGACTCTTCATCTATTTTAAGGACTAGCTACGTCCGGACTCCCGATCCCTCCAAGCCGGATACCTGTGGAGGGGAGGATGTAACTCAAGACCTGAACTTAGAATCAGGCAACGGGCTAGATTCACTGGACAACATCCAAGAATCCAAACTTCAGAGTTCGGAAACTCCTTGGCCTCCGAGTCTTAGATTGGGTGAAGTTCCGGACTTAATACCACCCACCCACCCGAACATAAGCGATCTATCCCAAATCAGGCAAAAGCCTGAAGAAACAGTACATCATTACTGGGCAAGGTTCCTCCTGGTTATGAACAGGATAAAGGACTGCCGCGAGGAAGATGCATTATCAATCTTCTGCAATAATTGCACGGACAAGGGAATCCTCAACGCCACAGGTCGTCGTGATCTTACACGCTTCGCTGACTTGGCGTCCATAGTACAAAAGTACTGTGCGATGGAAAGAGCCCAGAAAACCGAAACTAAATTTTGGGACAATCCGACCCTGAATAGAAACCTCGTCCGAAATAAAAGGGTGCATCATCATCAGACACCTGGGTTAAAAACCAAAAAACCAAAACCCTCTACAGGGCATGGAACTGTACTGGAGGGATGGCTTAATGGACCCTGTAAAATTCATAGTACAGAGGACGCCACACCAACTCATAGCCTCAGAGCATGTTGGATACTCCGGAAGGTGGCCAAAAGGGGCGAAGATCTCCTAATTCCGGAGGCCGCAGAAAGCCACCTCAGAGACTCCAGTATAGCTTAACAGTCTTCGAGACTTTCGCATCAAATAATATGTGAAAAAGAACACTCCGCAGCCTCGCCGAAGTCTATCAAGTAGCAACAATAAACCCATGGAGCCGTCCTCAAAATGTCAGCTCGGTTTGAGGGGCTCGAATTTCACCATATAGTCCGAGAAAACAATCAGGCGGCAGACGTCCTGGCACGCATCGGCGCAAAACGCGATGCGATTCCCCCCAACATCTTCCTGGAAAGGCTGTTCAAGCCATCCATAGTATGGGAAGGGGAACATGGCAATATTATCCCGGACCCAACCGCAATGTCCGACGCCGAACAATCTGACATAATCGGAGGCTCTGCCAATGAAATCACAACCTCAGCCCACATACTAATGGCCGTTATCGCCCTATGGACAGAGCCATTCCTAGCCTACCTTACTAGGCAGGAACTCCCAGAGGACCAAAACAAGGCACGCTGTATAGTGCGGCGATCTAAAGCCTATAAAGTCCATGAGGGAGAACTTTATAAGAAAAGCACTACCGGAGTCCTTCAAAGGTGCATCTCCGAAGAGGTAGGGCGGAACCTACTGGCTGAAATTCATGCCAGACTCGGTGGCCATCATGCAGCAGCCCGGTCCCTTGTAAGCAAGGCTTTCCGTACAGGCTTTTATTGGCCGACGGCCCGGGCAGACGCTCAGGACATGGTCCAACGATGCGCCGGTTGCCAGATTTTTGCAAACCAAAGCCAGATGCCACCCACCGCCCTCCAAACTATCCCCATCACTTGGCCTTTCGCGGTCTGGGGGCTTGACATGGTGGGACCCCTTAAAGGCGGAACCCACAAGAAAAAATACTTACTGGTCATGGTGGATAAGTTCACCAAATGGATAGAAGCCAAGCCTGTTAAGACGGCCGAATCCGGACCTGTGATAGACTTTATATCCGGGGTCGTACACCGTTATGGCGTCCCCCACAGCATCATCACCGATAACGGCACGAACTTTACGGTCGATGAGGTAAAACTCTGGTGCAAAAACATGGGCATCAAGCTTGATTATGCTTCCGTCTATCACCCACAAACTAACAGTCAGGTCGAACGTGCAAATGGTCTCATCATGAGCGGCATCAAACCCAGATTAGTGCGGTCCCTCAAGGAATCTAACACGCACTGGGTAGAGGAGCTCAACTTCGTACTCTGGGGGCTGCGGGCCACGCCGAATCGCACCACCGGATACACACCATTTTTATGGTGTACAACGCAGAGGCAGTCTTGCCCTGCGACATAATTCATGACTCACCTCGAGTGCGCATGTGCAAATAAAGGGAAGCCGAGCTCGATCAGCAGAACAGTTTGGAAGACTTAGAGGAGGAGCGCGACGTGGCAAAAGCCCGTTCCGCATTCTATCAACAGCAGGCTCGAAGATATCAAAGCAGAGAAGTGCGGGCCAAAAACTACAACGTTGGCGAATTAGTTCTACGCCTGCCGGACAAGAAAAAGGACAAGCCGAAGCCCAAGTGGGAAGGTCCCTTCATAATCGACCAAGTCCTGACTGGTGGAGCATACCGCCTGCGAGATGCGTCGGATAACCAACTCGAGCCGAACCCATGGAACGTAGCCCGTCTCCGAAGATTCTATGCCTAGCACCGGATTCTGTGTTTGTCTCCTTCCTCTGTCCATTTTTTACATTTTTTGTCTTACATTTCTCTCCTCCCCCCCTTTTCTTTTATAGCCCTTAAAGGCTCCTCAAGTGACGTGCTACTCGCTCCTCCTTAAACCTGGGGGCTTCTTTAACAGAAGCTTATTTATACGGGCTTCATGCCCACCACATGTGTCAAACTTCCGCATGTACCTTTTCTTCACCATTATATGCATCGATATGACTTATGTTTTGGCCAAGCTGGGTTGCCTGGCTCCTGTGCTTACCCCTACATTCCCGATTGTTCGGCTAGGTGGTAAAGGGAGCACCTCTGCGATTGTTACTGTCGGATCAGCCGGATGTGTACCTCAGACTAGGTGAAGCCGAAAGCTAGCGTTCTTAAGGGAATATTCGGTCGGTGAACTAAAAGATGACCTTTTTTACTTATTTATATATATATGCCCCCAGATGATTTTCCTGCGTTTGCAGTCCGGACATGCACTTTAGGGCATGCCTCCCAGAGAAAGAAACCCCTAACGGAACTATTCTCTCTGGAAGATGTTTCTTACTAACCATGTAATATAACATAACTAGTTGGGCACTTGTCTGATAAAGCACTAATGACCCCTACGCCTGGTCTCCATGCATACCCCGGTTCTTACATAACCGGTAGGGTATTCGGACACACTCCGGACCGTCAGGTCCTGAGGTTGAAGCAAAAAGGTCAGCAAGGACAAACGATCTACAATCCGGCTAGAAGGCATTACACATGTCAATTAAAAAATTACATAGTCACTCTGACTGATTGTATTCCTCTTCAATACCATCTAACAGGCTGTCTAACTTACAGTCCTGCTGGGAATACTTTGCGGCCAATTCTACTTGGCCGTACACTAAGCTTACAGGGATCTCCTTCCCATCAGGCCCCACAAGTCCGACCTCGGCCATGTGGTTTGGGTCAGACTTCATGTACCGCGTCTTCACCATGGCCCAGGCCTCCCTAGTGCCTTGTTAGCAGGCCGATATCTTCCACAACCGGAAGCGCCGCCGAGCTCCCTTAAGCTTCTCCGAAAGCTCTCCATGGCCCTCGGGCATGGAGTGGGAAGGCCATAAGGCTTGGGAAACGCCTCGCATCGCCTGCCGAACTCGCTCGTGCAGTTGCGAGAGCTCGGGAAGAAGGTCACCTGTAGAACCGGGCATCTCCTCTGCGGGACGACCCGTTAGCATACCTACAGACATTACTCTGTTAGTCGACTTCCTCGCCGAACTCTTTTCTTTCAAAGATTCGCTTAAGCACTTACTAAATATGTCGCGTCGAAGCCGCTGATTCTCCTTAGTAGAGTCCGACAGCTGGCCACGAACATCTTTAAGTTCAACGTCCAGCTTGGTGTTGGCATCCTGAAGATCATTCTTCTCCTACCTCACCCTTGTCAACATACTCTCACCGGCCTTTAGCCGGCGCAAGAATTGTTGCCTCTCCGGATCTAGTCTGGCGCCATCTGCAATATGATTTGTCAGATTTACACCCACGCCGCACTTCGCAAGATACTAATCTTTTGAAGTGTATCTTACCAGAGGGGGTCTCTTTGGGCTCCCCTACCACGGCTAGTGCGGCCTCTAGTTGGGCTCTGCACTCTTCCAGCTCCCGGGACAGTACGGTATTCTTCTCTGTAAGAACCTGCATAACAAATGATCCTTAAATCAGTTACCCTAACTATTTCAAGTCTCGGGGGCTACTGGTATATATATATATATTTACCAAAATTTTCTTACCCGTATGTCTTTTACATATTGCTCCGTGGCTCTGGCTAAACCATTTTGAGCGGCACGGAGATACGCATCTCCCGGATTGAAGGCATCTAATGCCTCTTGGGAGAAACAAGCGTCGCGAAGAACTTTCCGGCGATGCCTGTGGTTCATGGCACTCTCCACCTCGGAATTGGTGGCAGACAGCCTGTCCGCATCCTCTGTCAGAGGAGTGTCCGGTGCGCGCCTTGTGTTCGCTTCCGCTTCTGGGCCAGGCGCTGGAGCCTGGCTGGTGGAGGCGCGATTGGCAACCTCTCTGGATGTAGTCCCGCGAGGTCTCTTCGTCCTGAAGATAGCACGAACGTTAATATGTCCTGAAGGAATAACACCAGGGAAAAAGAGGGTGCGCTATACCTTTGCGCCGGCGTCTCAGTCCGGACTACATTCCTTTTTACCCCACGGGGCCCTGCGGCCCCTCGTTGGCTAGCCGCCGCAGGTTCAGCCTCCCGCCTCAGAAACCTCCCCCTGCAAAACACGGTCGTTGTTCGAAAAACTGAAATGAATGAGAATGGATTCCTTCTCAAGGGGATGAGACTCCGCTCTCTATTACCTGGGAGGCCGGGATTAACCCTGGGTAATCAGCCGTAATGGCCACCAAGGTATTGTCCTTGCTTAGCTGATAAAACACCCCGTCAATCAGCTCCACCGATATGTCCGGATCCTCTTCGGAGTCTGGATCGAGGGACCGTTCTAGATCCTCGGGCTGTGGGGGACGGCTGTTTATATCCTTTACTTCCTGACGCAGTTCCTGCGTTGACATCGAAAGACCACATATTTAATCATGGGAATATAAAACGGATGCGCAAGCACAATTGTCCACTTACCCAACTCGGAGGGTTGTACATAGAAAATCCGCCTTGCGGGTTGACGCGGAGGAATTCCTCCTCTTCTCCCTTGTACAAAGAGGATAAGATCTTTACTAGAGCGGCAGCTGAGGCTGGCCCCTTACGACCGTAACGGGTGGCGTCATCCTCCCTGTTAAAATCCCACATGGGGTGGCCTCTATATTGAAGCGGCTGCACCCCCCGCATAATGCATGCGGCCATGACCTCAATCATGGTTAGTCCGGAATGAGCCAATAGTCTTATCCGACCCATCAGGTGAAGGACGTCCCTGTCGCCTCTCTTTGAGAGCTCCATGGACGCCAGCTTAGGCGTTTCTTTAAGGGAGCACTGTTGAATTCGGGGAGACCGACCCGGATAGGATCCGGCAGCGGGACATCATCTATATAAAACCATTCCGAAGGCCAGTCCTCGAATGCCTTCTTTGGGGTTCCGGATAGATATCCGGTCCCGGCGATATGCCACACTTCGGCTCCGCCCACTTGATATATAGACCCCTCTTGAGAGCGGGGCACCAGGCAGAATAACCTCTTCCACAGCGTGAAATGAGCCTCAACACCCAAGAATAGCTCGCAAAGGGCGACGAAGCCCGCGATATGCAATATAGAGGCGGGCGTGAGATTGTGCAGCTGGAGGCCGTAGAATTCCAGAAGCCCACGGAGAAATGGATGAATTGGAAATCCAAGTCCTCTTACTAGATAAGGGACAAGGCACACCCGCTCTCCTTTGGAGGGATTGGGGGTGCTCTCCGCTTGCTCTCCGCCATTATAGGTGGCGAGTCCGGCTCGGACCGGGACCATATAGGCCTGAGGGAGAAATTCTTTGGCCTGAAGCGATACTAGCTCGCTGTACGGGATGGAGCACCTCTCCCAGTCTCTAGGTTTACGACTAGAAGGGCGAGAAGAGGAGCTGCGACGGCTGGCCATGTTGGAATGGACCTTTGCTGGAGGCGCTCTGATGATTACTCGCGGAGAGGAGAAGGTGTGGTTTGGATCTGAATCCCCATCCCATTAAATAGGCGGCTCGTTTATGCGGCTAGGGGTGTGAATGTGAAAACACCCCGACTTTTCACATTCGTTTAACACGTGGAAGACGGCCATTATTGCTCGTGGAAGCCAAGGTGCGCTACATTACGAAAACCGGACATTATTTAGCAGGTACACGGAATTTGGAGAAGAACCCGCCTTGCAATGCCGAAGACAATCTGCGCGCCAGACTCGTCGTCATTGAAGCCTGGTTCGGGGGCTACTGAGGGAGTCCTGGATTAGGGGGTGACCGGGTAGCCGGACTATACCTTCAGCCGGACTCCAGGACTATGAAGATACAAGATTGAAGACTTCGTCCCGTGTCCGGATGGGACTTTCCTTGGCGTGGAAGGCAAGCTTGGCGATGCGGATATTTAGATCTCCTACCATTGTAACCGACTTTGTGTAACCCTAACCCTCTCCGGTGTCTATATAAACTGGAGGGTTTTAGTTCGTAGGCCAACTTCATCATACAACAATCATACCATAGGCTAGCTTCTAGGGTTTAGCCTCCTTGATCTCGTGGTAGATCTACTCTTGTACTACCCATATCATCAATATTAATCAAGCAGGACGTAGGGTTTTACCTCCATCAAGAGGGCCCGAACCTGGGTAAAACATCATGTTCCTTGCCTCCTGTTACCATCCGGCCTAGACGCACAGTTCGGGACCCCCTACCTGAGATCCGCCGGTTTTGACACCGACAGTACCCCAAGGGCTCGGCTTTTAATCTCATTGGATATTCTGACTTTGACTATGCTGGTGATCGTGTGGACCGCAAGTCAACATCTGGTACATGTCATTTCCTCGGACTATCTTTGGTCTATTGGTCCTCGAATAAACAGAACTGCATATCACTATCTACTGCTGAAGCTGAGTACATTGCCGCTGGTTCTTGCTATGCTCAATTGCTATGGATGAAGCAAACTCTCAAGGACTACGACGTCAACATGAAGAATGTGCCTCTCTTCTGTGACAATGAGAGTGCCGTCAAGATTGCTCACAACCCAGTTCAGCACTCGAAGACAAAGCACATTCAGATTCTTCATCATTTTCTTCGTGATCATGTGTTGAAGGGCGACATTTCTATTGAGCATGTGAAGACAGAAGAACAACTAGCCGATATCTTCACAAAGCCCTTGGATGAGAAGAGATTTAGCAAGTTGCGGTGTGAGCTAAATATCCTAGAATCTTCGAATGTTCTTTGAAAAGGACACTCATCCAAACACTTATGCAAAATTGATGACTTAGATGTGCAACACATGAAGAAATGTTTTTCTTCAATCAATGAAGAATAACACTCTTAGTGTGAAGAAATTAATGAAGAATTGATTCTCAGAACCCTACGATAATTGTACGCGGCGCATGAAATCATCATTCTTATACGGTGGGTCACGCCACCACCAAAAGTTAAAATTCCTCAAATTATTCATATTCTTCAACTTTGCATAGTCTTCACTGGTTCTGTCATTTTTCTTCATTGGCTATATATATATATATATATATATATATATATATGAGTTTATGTCCTCTACAACATTCACTTATTGCTATTTCTTCAAGTTGGTTTTCTTCTAAGTGAATGTGATCGGACCCTTCCCCTCTATGCTATACTCAACCCAATCTGTTCACAAATTCTTCATGTGCGTTCTATTTGAAACTCGTTCAATATCTTCACTGTGTCCTTGTCAGCTGAAGAAATTGCGAACGGAACTTTAAAACCTATCTTATCGAAATTTTCGGCTTTGCCACTCAAACCGTTCTGCATCCCACGATATACTTATCCACTCACCCACGATCTAACACGATCTCCACCTCTCACTACGTGGGTGATACATGTCATGCGAATGAGAAGGGTCAGGGGCATGTTCGTCCAATTTTTTCGGGCGAGCAGTTTTTCACCGTGACATTAAATACCCCCTCCTTCCCTTCCTCACTTCTTTTACTCCGCTCGATCTCTCTCTAGCTCGAGCTTCTCAAACCCTAGCACCGCCGCTACTTCATCGCTGCCGGTGAGGAAGAGCTTCACTGCCTCGACCTCGTCGCCGACGTACTCGCGCCGACCGCGGAAATCTTCACTCCGCCGCCGCCATAGCCGTCTTCCTCCGCCAAGTTAGGGCGTGGAAGATCTGCACAGACGAACTTCACATCTCCTCACTCCAGTTCGTCGTGTTCTTCGTCCAGGGTAATTAAAAGTTACTTTTACTACCCTCGTTGATTCGAATGATTATCTTCAAAATGTTGAAAGGTGTTTTTCTTCATAGTTTCACACACTAAACACCTCACAAGTCATCTGTTCTTGATTCATTTCTCTAAGCATCATTTTTCTTCAAGATTCCTCAATTGTGTGGATCTTCGATCTATACAACTCTGGAACCTAAGACAAAGAACGCTTAGTGAAATTCTTCAAGACTCATCTGGTCAAATTCCTCAAACTTGTTCTTTTGAAAAATCCTCTGAGAACGCATATGACCTCTCCAAATTCCTCGAAACTATACTCTGTTCACAGGTACACATGTCAGCTACTGAATCACTAGGTTCTCATCAACTTAACTCATTTGCAGCGTTCCTCGAAGAAAAGTTGCATACTTCTTCAGAGAATTCAATTGTTCAATTTCCTCAACTGAAGAAAATGGATGACGATAAGAAGCCACAGAAGGGAGGAAAGAGGCCTGAGGTAAATACAACGTTTGAGATCCCTGATGAAATATATGCTGGGTACTGCACACCTACTGAGGAAACCAAGAATGAGCGCAAAGTGCGCATTCAGAAGATAGAGAGGAGATGGGCAAGAGAGTGGATGGAACACAGATATGTCACTCCTAAGTACATGAAGAAATTCGCACTCAATCCTCCATGCCCAAGACTTCCATTGGCACCTGGCCAAATCGCTGATCCCACCAGCCTCAAGCGCGGTGAGGACTATCCTGATGAATGGGCCAAGCGCCAAGCCAAGTTGGCTAAGCAAGCTAGAGAAGCAGTGAGGAAATTCAATGAAGACTCTGCTGATGCTGCCTCTGCTGAGGCCTCTGCTGTTAAGCCAAAGAAGGCTATGTCAAAGAAGCCTACGCGCAAGCCAAGTGCTTCAGCAACAATGCCCTCAAGGCCAAGTTCCTCAGCAATGCCCTCACGGCCAAAATCCTCAAAGCCCTCACGGCCAATTCCTCATGTTGCTCCTGTTCCTCCAAAGTCCTCAGCTCCTCCGCCAAAGCCCTCAGCTGTTCCTACTAAATCCTCAGCACCTGTGCATCTCGCCTCGTGCCAAAGGACTGTAGGCATCTCATTGCCTTAGGTGTCTTAGCTAGTTCCTCAGCTGCACGAAGTTCCTCAGCTGGCCCCTCACTACTGAAGACAAAGGCCACTGCTGGACGAGGTCCTCGCCCAAGTCCTCAAAAGAAACAAGTCGTTTTCCAAGTACCGTCTGAAGAAGACGAAGCTTATGATGATGAACTTGCAGAAATCATCAGAGATAGGCAAGTCAGGGCCACTAGAGCCAAAGGATCAGAGGTGCCACTGCTTTTGGATCCCAAGTTGATCCTCGACTACATTGATGTCTGGCACAAGGACCCCAACACTCCCTTGCCTGACTTCAAGCTGACTCCTGGCCAGAGTCACATGCTGACCCACTTCATTCAAGAAGAAAAGTGGAAATTTGAGAAGGCCAGGCAGATCAAGAAAGCGGAGTACAAGAAAGAGCGCTATCTGAAGAAAAACGTTGTCTCTATGACAACTGAAGAATTTGTCACTATTCAGACTAAGATTAAGAAACTCAGTGATGACTTTGACGCATATCGCGCTGATTGGCTTGGAGCCAAGGTTCCTTTTGTGAAACTTGCGGATAACTTCACTTCCAATGTTGCAGCCCCAACGCAACAGGAAATTCCTCAGGCTGAAGCATCTGCTCAGCCTACTGAAGAAAATGCCAGCACCGCTGATGACAATCAGGCTGCTGAAGAAAATGTGAGTTCCAGGGCTGATGACTGCATTCCAGCCACTGAAGAAATTGCCAGGGCACCCACTAGTGGTCTGCCTGAAGAAGCTGAAGAACTCAGGGAAACTGCATCAGTTGTTCCTGAAGAAAATCAACCAGATTCCTCAGCTGCTCCTGCACCAACTTCAACTCCAATCTGTCCATCTGCATCGGATGTGAAGAAGACCAAGGCTACAAAGTGTGCTGGAGTGAAGAAAAGGAAAGCATCAGCTGCTTCAGATTCTTCAGCTCCGAAGAAAATGAAGCCTATGACAAGTTCATTTGCAAATCCGATTGATGTTGTTCCCATCTCAACCAGGCCATCAAAGGACCTTGTTCCTTTTGATGAAGAATATGTGATCCCCAGCGGATCTGATGAAGAAACTCCTTCTGCTGCTTCGTCTGAACCGTTGGATGAAGAAATTGAAGTGGATGCGATCCCTTCAACACCTATCATCTCCTCGCCTATGCCTCAGTTCACAGCTGAAGAGGCTGGCGTTGAAGAAATGGAAGATGAAGATGTGGACATTGGCTGCTCCACACCCGTAATCAGTGATGAATTCTGGGGAAGTCAGCATCCAAACTCACCAATGTTCACCCCTCTACAGCAAATTACTCAGTCCCCCACACAAACTGTACATATGGGCTCTGAAGAAACTCGTCCCACTGCATCTGTCCATGAGGAAATTCCGGCCACTAGCGCTGAAGAAACTGCTACTGCTGAACAACCAACGACGCAGACTTTCACTGAGGAGGAACTAGAAATTCCTCAGCTTGAAGAACCTGCGATTGAGATTCCTGAGGTCGTGATGCAACTCACTGACACTCCTCTGCCAAAGCCAAAGGACCCATTCTCACGCAAGCAAAAGTTCAAGGCTGATGATTTCTTCGGCGAGCACGTATTCTTCGAAGATTACAACCCATATAACTCTGCTCGCATTTGGAAGAGGCGTTTCTGGAATGCTAGTCAAGCCAATTTCTATTCCTCAGTGTTGTTCAACAAGGAGAAAATCTTCTACCATGAGCATATTCCTCACGAGGATATGGAATCTCTGCCGTGCTTCGCACCAGTCCTCAGTGTTCTTCACGACACTGGACTGCTAAACTTTTGCTCCGACATCTGCGATTGGAATGAAGAACTGATTCTTCAATTCTATGACACACTGCACATCACTGGAGATGCTGAAGATGTGAATCCCTGGGTGTTGGACTGGATGTCTGAAAACACTCACTAACTGCACCAGCCTCTGAATTGCTTCGTGCTCTACCACTCAGTCCTCCCCTTGAAGAAGCTCGCTGCATCTAGAGTGAACCTGAGCTCACACATCATTACATGCAAGTGCTGATGAAACCTTTGAAGCCAGGTCAGGCACCAAGAACTAAATTCCTCATGAAGGAATTGTTGTACGTGCCCAGAACTGTCTGTCGTATTCTAACAAGGACAATCAGTCCTATCAAAGTCCACGACTCATCTGATGAGGAAATTGTTGGCATCATGAAGAATCTGGTATTTAACATCGTTCATGGCATTCCTGTCAATTATCACGATTTCTTCATGAGGACTATGGCCAATGTTGCACTGTCTCCGTTTGAGCTGAAGCCTCATGCACCTTGGATTATGAGATTCCTCAGGACAAGGTCTTCACTCAACTACAAAGCTGATTTCCAGAATCATCTCAGCTACTTGCCCCCAATTGAAGTCCTCAAGCAGACATATTCCTCAGTTGATGGAAAGGGCAAGGCACCAGCTGTAATAGATGAAGGCATTCGTCCATTGGATGGTCACTTTTGCAAAGCTGCATCTTATTCCACCAATGATGACTCTGCCACACATGACTCTGCCAATGCACCCAAGTCCACTCCTCAAGCCACTGCTCCGCGCGTGATGACTGACCGTGAACTTCTGCTTAGTCTTCACCAGAAGGTGGATCGAAATCACAAATGGGTTAAGCGTCAGTTTGGTTCACTTCTTCACAACATGACTGCCACACACAATGCTGTGAAGAAAAACCACTACTACCTCCATCAAGTCTTCGGTCGCACCTGGGAAATCTTGTCACATCTGTATGGTGAAGAAGATCTGAAGAAGATGGGTCTCAAAGAAGATTTTGACTGGTCTACACCTCCACCGAAGAAATTCAAGAAGGTCAAGGTTCCTTCTCTGGTGGCCAGCTCATATTCTTCATCGCGCGACACTGATGAAAATGAAGACTTGGACGACACAGCGGTAGGCCCTACTAGTACAAATGACCCCAACAACGTTGGCGCTCCTTCATCAACTTGATATTCTTCAGGGGCGTTAGTCCTCATATTCGTTCCTTTTGGTCATTTGATGACAAAGGGGGAGAATTTTGAGTTTGTCTTCAAGCAGGTCTTTCTATATGGGCATTTTTTGTTAAGTTACAACTCTCGTTCTTCTGTGACTTTATTGGATCGAGTTGTAAACTTAAACCCGATGGTGCTCTGATACTCTTGATACGTTTTTTTGCATGCTTATTCCTCGTTAATATTATTGCACGCATGCTGAATTACATCGGTCACCATATTTCATCATTCATTTCAAATTCTTCACTATTATATATCAAATGCGTGTATGAATTACAAGATATAGGGGGAGATCTCCATGATTCAACTCTTCAAGTGTGCATTGCTTCAAAAGAAAATTCCTCACTATGCACATCTTCAGGGGGAGTACTTCTATATCTTGCAATCAAATTCCTCGATATTAGTAGTTACACTTCATATGTTTATCCCCGTTGAAAACTTAACCTATATTTTCATCAATCACCAAAAAGGGGGAGATTGTAAGTGCATCTAGTGCCCCTTAGTGATTTTGGTGTATTGAAGACTTATAGGTTAAGGGACTAATGTGTTTATGAGTGTACACACGTCTATAAGTCTATGAGGAGTTTGATATTTACAAAGAAATTCGACCCCTAAAAATGAAGTTCTTCGTCTGAAGACTTTGGTATTCTGAAGACTTTGAAAGTGAAGAAAATGGTGTGACCGTGAAGACTTGGTATTCATTCGAGGAACATGAAGCGTGAAGACTTTTGTTTTCGTAGTTTCATTTTCTCTTTCTTGAGTCATAGGAAACACCGTACTGTTAAATGGGGTCGAGGAAAATACTAAGGAAAAATTTCCATGTGATGCTCAACTCAAAATCCTACACCTACCAATCCCTTCGAGTGAAGCCATTGGAAATCTCATATAGTTCAGTCAATTTCTTCAGTGACAGAGACGAAGTTCTTCTGGTCTCTGAGGAATTTGTTCTGACTGAGGATTTAGGAATTTGCCAGTGCGGATTTCCTACACAGTGAGGAACATGATAGCCCTGAGGATTTTGCTACTCAAAATTCCGACCGTTGCTGTGCTATGCGCCAGCTGTCCCAAAATATCTATCTACCTAACGGTCATATCATTGAAGGGCATTTATGTCTTATCATGTCGGGCTGCTCCCTAGGCTATAAATAGCCGTCCCCTACAACCACTAGCTGGTTGGCTGCTCCGGGAGAAACTGACACTTGTGATTTGAGAGCAACCCATCCTCCAAGGACTTTGAGCGAAAATCATCAAGTGAGGAAAAACCAAAAACCCAAAACCCAAACATCTACAAACCCTAAGTGATTGAGCATCACTGAAGAGATTGATCCCGCGTGGATCCGAGGCTTGTTACCTTTGAAGACTGTGCTTCTTCCAGACGGTTAGGCGTCATGGTCTAGAGCATCCAAGAGGAATTGTGGATCGCCGAGTGACCGAGTTTGTGAAGGTTTGGAAGTCGCCTGAAGACTTACCACGAGTGATTGGACGAGGTCTGTGTGACCTTAGTTCAAGGAGAATACGGTGAGGACTGGGTGTCCTGAGCTGCGTGTTCAGGACTGGGTGTCCGGGACTATGTTTCCTCGAGTTTAAATACTCATCCGCTCCAACCAGACGTACAACTGAGATAGCAGTTGGAACTGGTCTACCAAATCATTGTCTTCACCAAGCTTACTGGTTCTATTCCCTCAACTCTTTCATTTCCTCATAACTGTGTTGTGTGTTTGTTCATATCTGTGTTTGAAGACTTTGACTGAAGACTTTCTCAATTTCCTTAGTTCAATTTCTTCAGTCTGTCTGTCTTCATCCTGTGTTATCCTGTGATTACGCTTCCTGTACTCTGTGCCTGTCTTCATTTCATCATGATGACTATGCTTGTATTCTGTTATGTTTACTGTTGAGTACTTATTCCGCTGCTAGTAGTTCTTCGCTAAGGAATTTCCTCACCGGCAAATTCCTCAGTGAAGAATTTCATAAAAATCGCCTATTCACCCCCCCCCTCTAGTCGATATAATGCACTTTCAAGATTCATGCATATTATTATTTTCTTCCGAAGCAACGGTCATTCTTTCAATAAATTCTTTGACATAGACATTATGAGCATAGTTTTTATAGCAATATTTGAGTATGTCAAAATTTTCAGATTCGTAGAGAGTAATATCATACTTTTCAATCAAAGAAGCAACTTCATAAGCACCGTTAAAAGCAACAAATTCTTCAATTCGTTCGATATGTAGTAACTATAAACACCCTTTGCATAAGAAGATAAGATTTCAATATCATTAAACTCACATAGGTAGTGGAGGTGTTTTTTAGGGTTCTTAGAGAAAAAAGTAAAATCACAAATTTCACAAAGATTCCAAGCATAACACATCAATCTGTTTATTTGATTCCATAAGAGTCTTCCTTTTTCAGACAAACGGTGACGCACAAAATGAGCATGCTCATCTAAAGATTTCCCATCAACTAAGCTAGTTGGGGTTTCAGTACGAGCGCATAAGGATCGAAGATGATCTAAGTAGAACACTTTAAGTGGATCCATATCAATAGATTTTTAGCAAGCAAAGATGCATGCAAATAGAATGTACATGGAAACACAAACAAGGATACATACGGGAAGAAGGCAAACAAAAGAAGAGGCAAATAAAAAGGCAAGGGTGAAGTGGGGGAGAGGAAAACGAGAGGAAAATGGCCAATAATGTAATGTGGGAGATAATGGTTTTGTGATGGGTACTTGGTATGTTGACTTTTGTGTAGACCTCCCCGGCAACGGCGCTATAAATCATTCTTGCTACCTCTTGAGCACTGCGTTGGTTTTCCCTTGAAGAGGAAATGGTGATGCAGCTGATACGTCTCCAACGTATCTAATTTTCCAAACACTTTTGCCCTTGTTTTGGACTCTAACTTGCATCATTTGAATGGAACTAAGCCGGACTGACGCTGTTTTCAACATAATTACCATGGTGTTATTTATGTGTAGGAGCAAACGTTCTCAGAATGACCTGAAACTTCACGGAGACACTTTTCAGAAAACAAGAAAAATAGTTGCCAAAGATGAAGGCCAGGGGGGGCACCACCTTGCCACGAGGGTGGGGGCGCGCCCCCTACCTCGTGGGCCCCCTGTTGCCTCTCCGACTCCAACTCCACCTCCATATATTGAGTTTCGGGGAGAAAATAATTAGAGAGAAGAAATCATCGCGTTTTATGATACGGAGCCGCCACCAAGCCCTAAAACCTCTCGGGAGGGCTGATCTGGAGTCCGTTCGGGGCTCCGGAGAGGGGAATCTATCACCATCGTCATCACCAACCATCCTCCATCACCAATGTCATGATGCTCACCGCCATGCGTGAGTAATTCCATCGTAGGCTTGCTTAACAGTGATGGGTTGGATGGGATCTATCATGTAATCGAGTTAGTTTTGTTAGGGTTTGATCCCTAGTGTCCAGTATGTTCTGAGATTGATGTTGCTATGACTTTTCTATGCTTAATGCTTGTCACTCGGGCTCGAGTGCCATCATTTCAGACCTGAAGCTATTATGTTTTCATGGATATATGAGTGTTCTTGATCCTATCTTGCAAGTCCATAGTCACCTATTATGTGTTATGATCCGTTAACCCCGAAGTGACAATAATCGGGATACTTACCGGTGATGACCGTAGTTTGAGGAGTTCATGTATTCAATATGTGTTAATGCTTTGTTCCGGTTCTCTATTAAAAGGAGGCCTTAATATCCCTGAGTTTCCATAAGGACCCCGCTGCCACGGGAGGGTAGGACAAAAGATGTCATGCAAGTTCTTTTCCATAAGCATGTATGACTATATTCGGAATACATGCCTACATTATATCAACGAACTGGAGCTAGTTCTGTGTCACCCTAGGTTATGACTGTTACATGATGAACCGCATCCGGCATAATTCTCCATCACTGATCCATTGCCTAAGAGCTTTTCATATATTGTTCTTCGCTTATTTACTTTTCCGTTGCTATTGCTATCATCACTACAAAGTACAAAAAACATTACTTTTACTACTGTTACCTTTTGCTACCGTTACCACTACTATCATATTACTTTGCTACTAAACACTTTGCTGCAGATATTAAGTTTCCAGGTGTGGTTGAATTGACAAATCAGCTGCTAATAATTGAGAATATTCTTTGGGTCCCCTTGTGTTGAATCAATAAATTTGGGTTGAATACTCTACCCTCGAAAACTGTTGCGAACCCCTATACTTGTGGGTTATGAAGACTATTTTCTAGCACCGTTGCCGGGGAGCATAGATCTATTCTTTGAGTCACTTGGGATATATATCTGCTTATCATTTTGAATAACTTGAGAGATCCAAAAACCAAGATCTATCCCTCAACTACGAGGGGAGGTAAGGAACTGCCATCTAGCTCTGTGCTTGATTCACCTTCTATTTTGAGTAAGCTTGCGACACCTACACCTTCTTCTACTATTCGTTCTGATTTGTCGCATGTTATTGATGCTGCCACTTTTGCTATGCATGATACTTATGATGAAACTACCTCTATGCCTAATACTACTATGCCACTTAGTGCTTTTCTTGATGAACAACTTTCTAGGGCTAGAGAAATTGAAAATATTGAATCTGATGATACTGATGAAAGTGATGATGAAGAAACACTTGCCATTCCTAAGGGTTATGTTTTTGATCAAGATGCTTCTTTAGCCATTTTAGCTTTCAGAAATAGAACTGAACTTAAAAAATTATTAGCTAAATGGAGTAAGCAATCTCTAAATGCTAGAATGAAACCTGACCCTGCTTTTGCTACTTCACCTATCTTTGTTACTGATAAGGATTATGAATTCTCTGTTGATCCTGATATAATTACTTTGGTTGAATCTGATCCTTTTCATGGTTATGAATCTGAAACTGTGGTGGCACATCTTACTAAACTGAATGATATAGCCACCCTATTCACTAAAGATGAGAGAACTCGCTACTTTTATATCCTTAAAATATTTCCGTTCTCATTAAAGGGTGATGCTAAGATCTGGTTTAATTCTCTTGATCCTAGTTGTGTGCGTAGTCCCCAGGATATGATTTATTACTTCTCTGCTAAATATTTCCTTGCTCATAAGAAACAAGCTGCTTTAAGGGATATATATAATTTTGTGCAAATTGAAGAAGAGAGTCTCCCACAAGCTTTGGCGAGGCTTCTCCAATACTTAATGTTTTGCCTGATCATCCTCTTAAGAAAAATGAAATACTTGATATCTTTTATAATGGACTAACCGATGCCTCCAGAGATTACCTAGATAGTTGTGCTGGTTTTGTTTTCAGGGAAAGAACACCGGATGAAGCTAAAATTCTATTCAATAATATGTTGACAAATCAAACTAATTGGACACCTCCGGAGTCAATTCCTAAGCCTATTCCTAAACCAACTCCGAAGAAGAGGGGTATTCTATTTCTCAGTCCTGAAGATATGCAAGAGGCAAAGAAATCTATGAAAGAAAAGGGTATTAAAGCTGAAGATGTTAAGAATTTACCTCCTATTAAAGAAATACATGGTCTTAATTTACCGCCTGTTGAAGAAACATATAATCTTAATCCATTACCTATTGAAGAAACTCATGGTCTTGATAACCCAACATAGGTAGTAAAGGTAAATTCTCTCTATAGATATGATAAAGTTGTAATCCCATTTACTAAGTTTGCTAGCCCATGCTTAGATGAGTTTGATAAATTTATGGCTAAGCAAGAAGACTTTAATGCTTATTTTGGTAGACAATTAAAATACAATTCAAATATTCTTGGACAGTCGGGTGATTATATTGCTAATGTCAAAGGTGAACTAAAACTTATTAGTAAACATGCTTCTATGGTTACTACTCAAGTAGAACATGTACTTAAAGCTCAAAATGATTTGCTCAATGAATTTAATAGTAAAAATAATGATAATGTTGTTAGAGTGGCTACTAGAACTGGTAGAATGACTCAGGAACCTTTTTATCCTAAAGGCCATCCTAAGAGAATTGAACAAGATTCTCAGAGAAATAATTTAGATGCACCTAGTTCTTCTAAAAAGAAGAAAAATAAAAATGATAGGACTTTGCATGCTTCTAGTGATCCTATAGTTGAAACACCTGAGAATCCAAATGATATTTCTATTTCTGATGCTGAAACTCAATCTGGTAATGAACCTGAAACTAGTGATAATGCTAATAATAATGTTCATAATGATGCTCAACCTAGTAATGATAATGATATAGAAATTGAACCTGCCGTTGATCTTGATAACCCACAATCAAAGAGTCAATGTTATCATAAGAAATACTTTGTTGCTAGGAAACATGGTAAAGAAAGAGAACCATGGGTTCAGAAACCCATGCCCTTTCCTCCCAAACCATCCAAGAAAAAGGATGATGAGGATTTTGAGCGCTTTGCTGAAATGATTAGACCTATATTTTTGCGTATGCGATTAACTGATATGCTCAAAACCAATCCTTATGCTAAGTACATGAAAGATATTATTACAAATAAGAGAAAGATATCGGAAGCTGAAATTTCCACCATGCTTGCTAATTATACTTTTAAGGGTGGAATACCAAAGAAACTTGGAGATCCCGGTGTACCAACTATACCATGCTCCATCAAAGGAAACTATGTTAAAACTGCTTTATGTGATCTTGGAGCCGGTGTTAGTGTTATGCCTCTCTCTTTATATCGTAGACTTGATTTGAACAAGTTGACACCTACTGAAATATCTTTGCAAATGACTGATAAATCAACTGCTATACCTATCGGTATTTGTGAGGATGTGCCTGTTGTAGTTGCAAACGTTACTATTTTAACGGACTTTGTTATTCTTGATATTCCCGAGGACGATAGTATGTCTATTATTCTTGGAAGACCCTTTTTGAATACTGCAGGGGCTGTTATTCATTTCACTAAAGGCAATGTCACTTTTCATGCTAATGGTAATGAGCACACGGTACACTTTCCGAGGAAACAACCTCAAGTTCATAGTATCAACTCTATTGGAAAAATTCCATCGATTATATTTGGAGGTTTTGAATTTCCTCTTCCTACTGTCAAGAAGAAATATGATATTCTTATTATTGAGGATGTGCATATCCCCGTTGAGGTAACATAGTGTTATTCGAAATTTCTCCGGTTCCATGTTATTCGGAATGAGTTCGTTAACAAGACTTGATCAACCTTGTTAGTGGATTCCTTTTGATG